>NW_027286886.1:957500-1243248 GCF_022747635.1 Hetaerina americana
AACTTTTGTTTGTTCATTTTCTTTATCATGTTTCAGTGGCCCATCTCTATCTATGTACATTAAATGAAATTATGGAACACTTTGGTCATGACTTTGCTTCCATTTCCTGCAAATTCCAATCCCCCTTCATTTACATTTACCCAGGATTAACACCTTTTTCCTTTGCTCTCTTAAAAAGTGTAAAAGAGAGGTTTCACAGTACTTCCAAATTTTGAAAAAAATTCAACTAATTAATACCTCACTCTCCAAATTTAGAATGCATTCTAATTTGACATTATCACAGGTATCAAGTGATGATCCGACCGAATATGGAATGATGGCTCTGAAAATGTAACCACAAGATTTATTAGATGGGCTCAAATGGCTAGACAAAATCATAATCACAAATCACAATTATAAACTGTTCAAGGTTTCAAGCTGAAGTAAATGAATAAAAAACTCAGCTACAGATTACCACAGTAACCTAGCCTACTAGAAATAACCTAGAGCTTAACAACTACACATTAATTGAAAAGACTATTCCAGGCTGAATTATGCCTAATATGATAATAAAAACTATCAATAAACTTCCTTTCAAATGTCAATAATACCTTCTAAAACTGTAGTCCACACACTATTCACATATGGGATAATCAATTTGAAATGCTACACCCTAATAAATGTCTTTTTTTGGAATCCAGAAATTCCATAAATATAAAATAGTAAAAATCTGTCATTTTGGAGCTAACAGCTAGGAGCACTAACAGCTCATAACACTCATTTTTCCATTCATGGTGGCTGTGTAACCCTCTATAGATGACAGCCAGATCACCTCAGTCGGCACACATTAGGAAGGCATTAATCAAAAATATCTGGAATTACTGATACCCCATCCTTACTTGGCACCTACTAATTAGGCCCTTCTTGGGCACCTATTAATGTCTAGAATTTTCTTACTCAATATTATGCAGTAAGAAAAACTATACTCTTCTTTCTCTTGAGTATACAAAACGGATGCATAAAACTTGCATTTCTCCAGCAAGAGTTAAAGGAAATTAAAGTTATGATGACCAAGAATCAAAAGCTTATAATTCACCATAACTTCCTACAATTAACATCACCTTACTTGACTTGAAAGTGAAGCAGACAATAAAATGTACCAAATCTAGACATTACATTGAGTCTGCTTCAATTTGAAATTCTAGCAGAACCAAGTGCTAATTATTTCCGCGAGATAAGTCGTCAGTCAAGCCTAAGCAATTCCAGACAGATAAGAAAGTGATCCAAAGGGATGAACTAACATCATGGCAGTAAAATCTTGACAATTTCCAAGCAAAAGGTTGTTAGGTAGTGACAACTATATACATGGAGATACCAAAAATGGCAATAGGACCAATAATTAGCTCTGAAGACGTAGAGAACCATGTGTCTGGCCTTTAGTTGTAGAAGAAGACATTTCATGAATCTCTTCAAAAAAACAAAATCAAAGATGCAGCTGTGTCCCACACTTTGCTTTAGGGAGCATGGCATAGAATTTAACTGTGTCAACTAATCAAACAAATGAGATGGCCATCCACGGAATGAGCAATAAGCATAACCAAGTCATTCAAAGATAACTTACACTATGAAATAGTTTCAGTACACAATTAAGTTTAACACAATTAAGGACTAAAATAACTGTATTTTTCATTCAATACGGCTATTTTTAATTTAAAAAACCATAAGCACAGTAATCAACCTGAAGGTTGGTTTGGTAGGTGAAGGTAGAGTTCACCCAGTACTAAGCCCGATGGCGTGTGAAACTCACACATCAGGGCAGGGGGGCCAGTTCCTTTCCCTGTACTGGTTATGGTTTCCCAGGAAGATCTGGTACCCGAAGAATCACATAGCTTGGGTGGAGCTGCAGGTGCCCAGAGACTTGCCCAGGAATCGAACCCAGGACCCTCCGGTCAGTAGTCCAACGCTCTACCCCCTGGACTACCGCGACCCAATAACTACCAGAAATGAAATAACTCATTTTTGTTAAATAAATGTGTAGTTTACAGTTAAAGAACCAACAAACAATTCAATATTTCTTTGCAAGCTTGAGAAGTGAATTGATGTCATATCATGGTTAAAACACTATTACACACAGACTTTAGTCACCAGCTATCCCATCAAGAGTATCTGAAGTGGATTTTACAAATTTTCAACAGAAATTGTTAATTTGCATTTTTATGGTAACAGCAATTTTTCTCTACTCAGTCTTTAGGTCCATATCCTAACTCTAATATCATAGCATAATAATCATCAAAGCACTATGAGATGAATATTTCATCAAGCCTTATGAACTGAATACCATAAGGTATCAATTCTCATAATCTTATATAATAATAATAATAATAATAATCTTTATTTGCCCAGAAGACACTGACACAGTGTAATAGATACATCAGATAAGTGTATAGGACACGTCATATGTACATATAGATGTTAAACAATGATGAAATTCAGAAAAGCATGACACAATAATAATTTTTTGCATAAAATATATTCCATATTCAGTATGGTTATTTTTTCTCCATGAATTCCATTACAGAATAAAACTGTTCTTTCCTTAAAAATGATATTAATTTCTTTTTGAACAGGACTGGATGCTTTACGTACTTAAAACCGTAAGGGAGCCTGTTCAGTGCAAGGAGGCCCATTGATTTAGGCCCCAGGGATGTATTTAAAGTCCTGCAATAAGTTTGATGCAGGTCTCTGCAGGCTCTGGTTTGGTGACAATGAACGTTGTCATTTGTCATATAATTGGATATATTACTTTTAGCGAAAATGCATACGACATAAATGTAAATACATGGAACAGTCAGAATATTTAACCTTTTGAAGAAGGAAAGACAAGGTGCATTGTAGGGAGCATTGCATATTAATCGTATTAAACATTGAATCAGAATGAGGGGAAGAACCCCAGAACAGAATACTATAGATAATTAAAGAATAAAATTCTCCGTAATAAATTGAAAGTAAGATATCAAGGCTTACAGATTTCCTAATACTTCTAATAAGAAAGCAAATGGAATTTAACCTGCTACGAAGATTGCATATGTGTTCATCCCATGATACATTTTTATTTATAACAACTCCCAAAAACTTGGATCTAGAAATTTGGGGTACACACGTTCCCCCTAGGTCAATGGCCAATGAAGCAGGGGCTTTATTTTTATTAGAGAAGTATATGAGTCCAGACTTGTCAGGGTTGAGTTTCAGAGAATTTTGTGAACACCATTCACAAAGAAGTTCGGAAACTCTAGCTGCTGTCAAGGTCAAGTTGTTTAACGATGGTGCTGATACAATTACGTTAGTGTCATCAGCATATAACTACCTACTCTAGGGAATTATTGTCATACTACCTTGATCAAAAATTTCCCGGAATTTATTCAGAAAATTAAAAATACAAGTTTATTCATCTAAATCTATATTGTCCCCTTCAAAGTAATCCCCATCGACTGCAACACACTTATGCCAGCGCTTGATCCAATCCTCGAAACATTTTTTATATTCGGTTTTCGGTATGTCCATCAGTGCTTCCTGCGATTTTTCCATTACTTCCTCTCGGCTGCTAAAACGCGTTCCCCGTAATGGTTTTTTAACTCGATTGAACAGAAAGAAGTCACAGGGAGCCAAATCAGGTGAATTCGGTGGCTGTTGGATGGTATTTGTTGCATTTTTCGTCAAAAAATTACGAATAATGATAACACTGTGCGACGGTGCGTTATCAATCCACGAGTTTTCTGCCCACATTTCTGGTCTCTTTCGGCGAATTGCTTCACGCAAACGTCTCATAACGCCCAAATAATACTCTTTGTTTACTGTCTGGCCTTCTGGCAAAAATTCATGATGCACTACACCGTTGTAATCCATGAAAACCGTCAGCATTGCCTTCTTTTTTGACTGAAAACGACGTGGTTTTTTTGGTCTCGGCTCATTTGGTGAACGCCATTCACTTGCCTGATGTCTGGATTGCGTGTCGTACTCATAAACCCACGTCTCGTCTCCAGTAATGATCCTTTTGATGAATGTGGGATCAGATTCAGCCTCGCAAATCATGTCTTTTGCGACGCCAACACTGTCTCTTTTTCGCATGAAATTGAGGTCTTTTGGCACCAACTTTGCTGCTACACGACGGAAACCCAAATCATTAACCACAATGTCTTGGGCGGATCCATAGGCAATGTTCAAGTCCTCCGCTATTTCTCTGATGGTTAATTTGCGGTTATTGACCAACATTTCTTTTACTTTATCAATTTTTTCACCGACTTTCGATGTCGATGGTCTGCCACTGCATTCATCATCTTCGATTGACTCACGACCACTTCTGAACCGCTCGTGCCACTGGTAAACGACCGTTTTTTTTAGAGAATCGTTGCCGAAACACTTTTCCAACATTTCCAACGTCCGTGCGCCACTAAATCCGTTTTTTACGCAAAATTTAATTAGAGTTCGTTGTTGCAAATTTAAATCCATTTCTGCAATTGTAAAAAATCGCCAACACACACAGAGATAGATGTACTCTTGGCTACGTAACTTTTGCAAATTTCAAGTTATGACACTAAGATTTAAAGGGAATATCAACAACAGATGTACCAATTTAACAAAAGAACAGAACTCAAATCGAAACGATGGGAGCGCCACACGGTGGTTATTCCGGGAACTTTTTGATCAAGGTAGTATGTTATAGATGTCTCTATTAATTTACTTGAGAAACAGCTATGGCTAAAATATACATAATTCATCTTCAATTTATAGTTTAGTCTGAACAACTACGATATTGCTATATTTTTGTTGACCCCTAATTATATTCCAAAAAATGCCATACATATGCATCAAAAACAGTTTTACAAAAAATAATTTCCTTTACTATGCTGGCAATTTTTTTTTCACCAATTAAAGAAGAAAGTACCATGATAACATTTTATTTCAATAAAAATACTTGCTATTAAAACTAGAAAAGTTGCAATTCTGACTTTTCCAATTTCCATACCCATTAACTTTTGAATCTACCGTCCTGTTACGAGTAAACACATATTTATTTGAAGGGTGAAATAAATAAATATTTAAAGAATTATATATACCTGTATATTTTCTTTCCTCGGCCAATCCACACAAACAAACCTTCATCACCAGCATGAAGCTCTAAAAATGTGGATTCACCTGCCACTTTTTCAACTTGCCTGACAAAGGATAAAAATTTTTTAAATAAATTTTTCTTTCACAATTAAACCTAAAAAGCCTAACATTGTATAACAGAATTGCTGTCAAACATTCAGTTCCCCTAATAATGTATGCATACACATACAAATGTGCACACCATAATTCTACAGCAGGATAATATAGTTAGAGAAATAAAATATATTAAATATATGATAAATTAACAATAAATGCACACTCAAAAGACTCTTGAGTCATCACAATATGACTTTCTTAAAAAATCTGTAGCCATATGCACGCTGCATGTCAATTTTTGTGCAAATGTGCAAAGTAAGTTGCCGAAGCAGAGTAAAGAACTCTTTGCAAATACAATCAAGAACATGAGCTTGGCTTTGACTTGGCCAAATTCCATAACCAACTTAGGTTTATTATCGAAGCTAATTAGTTAGATGTTAAAAGATGGATCTATCAAAGGGTCAATACATTTTGCATGGACTATAGAAGAGCAGTAAACAATAACTGAATCATTATCACCTGAATTTCATCAGCAAATGTTGAAGGTCACCAATGACAAATTTATTTGATTGCCTCTGTTTTTCCAGGTTTTCCTTCCACGTTAGTTGTCTTTGGGTGACAAAAGTTTCGCTGACCATACTCCCTGCATCTTCAGGTTGAAGGTATACAAAGATAGAGGCAGGATGGCCAGCAAAACTGTCATCACCCAAAGACAACTAACGTGGATGGATAACCCATAATGCAGAGACAAGCAGTTCAACACTGTGGAAACCTTTGTACAGACAAATTTATTTATTTAACAATTATCCCAATAATAGCCAAATTGGCCTTTACATTAAATTATTTCCTTGAAAGTGAACACAAAGAGTACAATAATAAATAAAATACACACCTGAGTAAATGGAGAACCCTACTTCCCAAATGAGTATACAAAAAACCATTTGGCCAATTGAATGAATTAAAAGCATTAAGGATGCAGATGAATGAATAAAATATTCGTCAGGGCCAATTCACTTTGAGCCCTAAGGTTTTGTAAACATAAAGGCACAAAAAATGTACACCACTAGCAACCGAAGCGTAGTAGACATCCTCATGCCCCCTATAAAATTCATTCCGAAAACTTGGAATGGTTACTATCAGTTAGAGCAGGTGTGCACCCATCACAAGTGGAATGCATTTATAATGTACATGTGACTTTACATTAACAGTGTCATAGATATACACCATACCATAAAAACAGTAATTAACTCATAGCTTGGTTTGGTAGGTTATGGTAGAGTTCACCCAATACCATGCCCAGCTGCATGTGCAATTCACACATCCGGGTAGGGGGGCCAGTTCCTTTCCCTGTGCCCATTATGGTTTCCCAGGAAGATCTGGTACCCGAAAAATTACACATCTAGGGTGGGGCTGAGGTTGCCAGGAGTGGCATGCCTGGGAATCAAACCCAGGCCTTCTGGTCAGTAGTCCACCACTCTACCTCTAGACTACTGCATCCCCAGACAGTTAATTACATTATTATAATTTCAAACACATTGAAATATAGGTATGACTAAAGCAAGTGACAAAACACCTAAAAAGTACAATACATGCTCAAAAACTGATGAGTTACAACCTCAATTCCCCAATATCTTATGTAGCTCAGTAATATAGGTGCAGCTACATTTCCCCATTCATGAAGTTAATAAACTTTAGAAACTCTATCCCTAATGGAAAGTTTCAAGTTTTATTTTTCATGCAGGTAATGTTTGGGTGGCACATAAAAACAGTTGAGCCTCCTTTGAGGTTTCCAATACAAGTTGAGTTAGAATACAGAAAATGTTATTAAAATTTTGGCCATTAGCCTCTCATGCTTTGATATGTATTTTGTTCTGTGAGTGCTGCATGACACCTATGCTTTTATATGTGCCTGGTATATTTTAAACACTCAATTCATTTAAATAATTTAACATTATTTGGGGTAAAAATGTGGCCTACAACAAAAATAAATATGAAAAGAGAAAAAGCAATTAATTGTTTTAAAGCTACAGCCATAATTTATTAATATTACACTTTAATTTGTTCAAGTTACCTGCCAAGTACAAAATGAGTAGCTACAGGCGTGGTGCAGTGGAAGTCAAACATAAGTGCTACGGCCAGTTATTCAATACCTGCCAAATATTTTATGCCTCTAACCTACAACTACTGCAATCAAAAGGGTCCACAAATTTCATTTTTTCGTTGAACCTGGTAAAATTTACCAGACTTGGAATGCGAATAACACAAAATGTTTACATGTGAGAACAATTTTGACAGGGCTTTTTGACTTTATGGTATATTTAGTCTAAAATGTGCACACGTCACTACTTAAGCTCTTTCAGTTCGTATATATGTATATATAGATGTATGTACCTTGGTGGACACAATACCTTGCACCTCAAAATTTATTCACATTATAAATAATTATTCACATAAAATGGTTTGAATTTCTGCTAAGGTTAACACCACTCACAGGGAAAACATTATGATGCTTACGAATGTCTCACTTGGGACTTGGGCTGAGTTTACATGGAATTAACTGTGGAGTATTTTAAAATCATAATTGGCTTTTAGTTAATAGTAAAAAAAATTAAGTTCACTTTTAATAATAATAATACATTTCATTTGTCCAGCGATCAAGTTGTTACAACTGTTACACTTGATTTTAGACATGTCAGGGGAAGTAACAAAATGCACACATGGATACATAACACATATCAGGCATTATCAAGAAATTAGGTGATTGAATAAAACATTTTTAACTTTAAGACTCTAAGTAGATTGACTTCAAATGCAGCCACACTTTTTTGGGCATTAATCTCAGCTGGGAGTTTATTATAAAGTTGAAGGCCCATAAAATTTGGACCAGCACCTGCAATATTGTATGTACACATAAAATGTTCAGCTGCTCATTCTGCCTTGTAGAATATTTGTGGAAATCACAATTTTTCACTTACTCAGATTTCTTTTTGTATGTACTACTAAATGAAAAATATAAATATATGGCATTGGCAATACATCCAATTTTTTAAATAGGGGACAGCCTGGGGCATTGTGTTTTGCAAAACTCATTAACGGAATGGTTCTTTTTTGGGCCCTGAAAATAGCCAAGGCCTTAGACGATGAACCCCAGTAAAGGATACTATAGGCTATGTGAGAACAAAATTCACCATAGTATAGTGCACAGAGAACAGCCATTGAAACTGTGGATCTAATTGACCTTAATAAAAAGTAGGCCGAGCTTAACTTACTGGTTTAAGTACTAATGTGTTCATCCCAAGAGAATTGATTTGAAAACCCAAAAATTTGGTATTTTGCACCTAGTGTGGGATCACCTTACCATCAAATTCAATAGAAAGTACTTTGCTTGCTTTATTTTTATTTGCAAAGTATATTAGGTGAGACTTTTGTGAAAAATACAATGAAACTACTAAACCACAAACCCATCCACATGCAGCAAATTTCTAACCATCCAATTAAAGCACTGGACTAAAATTAATAATGCTTTCGTCATTTTGTATCATCAAAGCAACTAGCCTGATAATATATTTTCATGCTGCAGCCAAATCAAATTTTGGGTGACTTAATAGCAAAAAAAGTACCAGCAACAGTTCACCCAAGTTCATTCAATACCAACTTATAGAAGAATTTATACCTATAGAAAAAAGAAACCGCACTTACCATTGTAATAACAGTTTCTCCTCTTTGGTTGAAAAACAAATCACGCGTCCATTTCTGTGGCCAATCACCAACACAGATGCACTTTCATTTATTGAAAAATCTTCGATAACTGAATCAAAATCCTTATAAAATGATATACATCGCAATCCAGGATCATAATGGAAAATAGTCCGGTCCATTGAAAAATAAATGGAACTAGCAACAGCTTTTGTTCTGATGGTAATACATTCTACCACCTAAATTAGACGAAAAATATGATGTTCTTATATAAATAAGAAAGCAATAAATACCGGCCCTCAACCACCCTTTTTTAGTAGAACGCAACAGATTGCTGAGGTTAGTTGTGGCATTATGAAATTTCTGGGTACACTCGGCATAACTAAGCACTACAGAATGGTGGAGACTTGCTCCCTCTCTTAGTCTTATCTAAAGGAATGGTATTTAGGGAACCTTGGTATTCTATTTAATGGAAGCAATGCTTCAAATAAATTGTCCTACATCAAGAACCTAAGATCGTTGAGAGTGCCATTAAAATATTTGCTGATACCCCAATGTACCTTAGGTACTTTTTAAATGGAGTTTAACATAATCAAAACTCAAGTTTATTAATTTGATTCTCAAAACATATTGACAACAGATTGTTTGCATAAAAACATGTTTACCATTATGTGCGAAAGGAATTGATATAATAGCAGAAAATTATCGCAAACGTTTCAGATAAACGGGCAAACGCATAAAATATATACTTCACAAAATAGAAATTTTGAATTCACCCCCAAAAGAATATGTGACAAGCTGATTTGCGATCACGCACGAGTGTTTTCCGTATCTCTTAACCCTAGTTAATGGTCCGAGGAGGAAAAGATTCCTTAATTATAAAAAGCATTGCCGCAGCTGATAGTTACGTTATATAGATATTAACTATTATGAATGGCCTGTATGCAATAAAGTGTTATGCAATTTTTATTGGACCAACAACCAAGACAATATATTAAAGAGACACTCCTATTTCATTTACGAAACGAACAGTCGACTTTTCAATAAGGAGAATAAAACTTAGCCGAAAGAGCTGCACCTATGCGTGCATCTACTTAAATAACTTTCCACACTTCATAATTCAGAGACACAATTATAATAAATGGATAAATAGAAATTGACATTTGTGTAACTAAGTATCCAGTTAACTTCAACCCTACCTCTTTTTCGGGTACGAAACGATCAACTGACGTTATTTCATATGCATGGTCAAATTCAGAAAAAATTAGTATTTCCCCGCACGGTGAACCCTTCTCCGAAATTGCTTTCCGCCAGGCAGTCATATTCTTGACTTTATTCAGGGACAGGTAACCATTTAAATCATGTACTAGTAATCCCGCAAGGCAGTGTATTTACATCCATAATCATTTCGACCGTGGCGGGAAAATGAGACCATTCTATCGATGTTTATATCGATACTCTCGACTCACAGATAATCGATACCATCGACTTAAATTACCCTATATATCGGACCTATGTCCCTGGGGCGGGATTTTTAGTAGTTATTATTATAGGTATTCTACCGGTTAAGGTAGGTTTTGTGGTGACACAATGCCGCCGAATAATTCTCTTGTGACTCTCAATAAAACACAACCCAGCACACTACTCTACAACAAACCCCTATTTGCAGAAAATGAATTAGTCAATGTTGCATAAAATCTCAAAAATACGCAATATGCTAGAATTGACAGTAATTGCAATGATTGACAGTAATAGCAATATTCCAGTAATGGTTATAAGAAAATGTATTTTTGTAATTTGCAAACCATTTTATTGTATAATAAATGAGTCTTTCACAAAGAGAAAGTTCCTATATCTGCTTAAAATGTCTCAAATTAAGGCTATGTTTGAAAATAGAGACAGGGAGGATGTTTGATTGTCGGCCAATATCGCTGCTGTCTATTTTCTCAAAAATTATTTAACATTTAATGAAAGAAAAACTTTTCTCTTTTTTGAAAAAGTTAAAAGTTTTCAATTCAGCGAAACATGGTTTCCAAGAGGGAAGAAGCGCCAGATCTGCTTCAGCTGATTTCATCATTAACATTGTGACAGGCTTAGATAATAATGAATTCACTGTTGGAATATTTAACAGTCTCTCTCTCGAGCTTTTTGAATGTGTCGACCACCCTATGTTACTGGAAAAATTAGGACATTGTGGAATTAGGGGAATAGTAAACAAATGGTTTTAATCCTCCCTCAAAAACAGAAAGCAGGTTATATGTCCCTACTACAACAATATACAAAGCACTTACTCATCCACTACAGAATGAGTAAACTTTGTTGTGCCGAAATGAAGTATATAAGGTCCCATAGTGTTCTTAATTTACATAAATGTTAAAAACAACTTATGTAAAAAGTGACAAAATAATTCTTTACACAGATTATATGAACTTCATACTAAGTAAAAAGAACAACCCATTGGTGGAATATAATGTTAATAATTCCATAGCACTCATATGAGACTGGTTCACAAAAAATGAGCTTGTTATAAATTTTGAAAAAAAAACAAATTTTATACAATTAAATAAATAATAAATCCCTAAAATGGATCTTTATATCAAAGATAATTTTCTGAAGAAAGTTAGCAGTACTAACTCTTCAGATTTAATAATAGATGAACACATAAGGTATTTATGAAGTATACTTTATATAATTTCCTATGTTCTAAGAAACCTATCAAAGATTGTGGATCAAGCAGTTTGGTAATTTCCAATCTCAAGTGTGTTATGGAATTATCTTTTGGAGCTCTGATATGGGTGTTAACGAAGTGTTCATCATACAAAAAAAAGTTATTAGATACATGGCCAATATTCCAAAATGAGATTCATATAGACCTCATTTTATGAATCTTGAAATCTCACCTGTAATATGTTGGTACATATATCATGCATGCGTGTTTGTTCGAGGAAACATGTATCCTTTTAAAAAATGAGAGTATCCATTGTAATGCCACAAGACAAATAAGAGTAAGGTTTTGGGCATTTTCTTTGCTATAAGTAAAGTACATGATGCCGTTGATCACAGTAAGTTGATCCCAAAATGTGAGCTATTGAGCATTCAAGTTGTGGCATTAACCCCTCAAGCCAGTATAGGTATTTAAAAGTTTGGACCTCACTTGTAGTATTTAATTTTTCTAAAATCTCTCCTTGTTACAGCATCGTTGAAAATAATTAATCTCTTTCTAAATATTTATTCTGAAGTTTGGAAAAAAATTACCTCATGTTAAATTCCTTATTATATTTAGTAAAAATTTTACCTACGTTATATTTTCACTTCTTCATTTGCCTATCATTTTCAAACCTCCGTTCTAAAATTTCAGTTTTGTGAGATATAATTTGAAACAATCCTCTAAATATAGGCCTGCATTGCAGTTGGGGCGCCAGTACACTGTATCCCTCCTTTTACCTTGTGCGGAGCACAACTCTTCTTTGAGGCCTTGATTTCTTCCCGGTGGGCCGTATCTTTTCAACAAAGTGCCTCCCGATCAAAACTTCCTCACTTGAACTTGCACTATCACATCCAATACTCACTTCTCTCTCTCCATCCAGGTGTTCAACTAAATTCTCTAGATTATCTTCACTCAAAAAAAGCTTATCCCTCTTGGAATCCCTTACGGGGATTATATACAAGGATACAAAGCTTATTTACTTCTCTTTCTCAAGAAAGAAATCTAACAACTGAGACTATAGATGGTGGTGAGGCCTTTTGCCCTCGCAACTGTTATGAAGAAGCAAAAAGAAAGAATGATACACAAATAGTTCCAGAGAAATTAGATTGGGAGATCATATCAAGCAAGAAAGATGACCAGAACCTGAGGACAAAGCATAAATGCAAAGAACTCGCATATCTCATAACAATGGACTTTACAGATTTATCTTCCTTTTAGAATGGCTTTTCATGCAGCCAAAACAGAACCATTAGGAAGACTCATTATCTAAGAGACTAAGGGCAACTATAGATATAAAAAAAATTTGATGGTGCCACAGAAAAAAATTGAAAACTGAGGGAGCGCAGTAGGGTGTACGTCGATTTGCTGATAAGGCCTGCTGACTGAGACGTATCACGAACTGAGAACCCCACTGAGGGTTATGCTGACTGATGTCCTATCTTGTTTATTGGTACCTGAGGGTAGGCTACCATCATAATGGGAATATGTTCTTCCTTACCCCTCAGTAGATAAACCTAGAAGTACCTCAGGGGTCATTGCTTGGCCCTGTATCATTTTATTATTTCTATTAATGATCTTCCTCGGCAGCTGCAGATTAACGGTACTAACAATGTGTAATGCATGCAGACAATGTTAGTGTAATAATATCCAGTTAACATTTACGCGATCTAGCTGTGGATGGTGCATTGATGCTGATATATATGTATACGAGTATACCATATCAGGTATTATTTAGAAATGCAGTAATATAATAAAACATGTTACATATTAAGAACCTCAGTAAATTACCTTTCAATGCAGCAACTTCTTGATTAGTCTTGAGCTCAGCTGGGAGCTTGTTATAGAGTTGAAAGCCCATTAAATTTGGAGCAGGAAACGAAATCATTGTACTTACATATGAAAGGATCTGCTGATCATTCTGCCACCCTGAATCTTTATAAATAATGTAGTTTCTTGCAGAGTTTGAAATATTTCTTTTAGGATGTACAATACCACACTGACAATACACCCAGGTTTTTAAAAAGAGGACAGCTGAGAGCATAATGTTCAGAAAAAGTCATGAGCTGAATGACTCTTTTTTGGACTCTGAGAATGGCCAAGGTCTTGGAAGATTAACCCAAAAAAAGCATACTATAGGCTCGTTGAGAATATAATTCCATAGAACAGTACCATAAGAACATCTATTGAAACAACGCATCTAATGGACCTTATTTTAAAGCAGGCTGAGCTTAGCTTACTAGCTAAAATGTTAAATGTGTTCATCCTAAGTTAACGCTCAATGGTTAATGCTTTTTTGCCAAATCATCAAATGAAGGTGATGAAAGAATAATATCAGCATCATCTACATTTAAAAAGGGTATAGCACCATTTATTTGTCGCCAACTATCTACTAGGTCATTGATATATGAAAGAAAATAGACAGACCAAAGAGTATAGTCTTGAGGGACATTTCACCCTGGGATCTTACCCAGGGAAACAAAATTAGCACTATTTACTGAGATAATTACACGTTGTAATCTGTTAAATAGGTAGGATTCAATCCAAGCATTGGTTATGCCAGAAATACCTATCCCATTGAGTTTCTTAAGAAATAGATAGTTGGTGGTCCACATAGTAAAAAGCTTTTGAGAAATCAAAGAACATTGCAACAATTTGCATTTTTTAATATAGAGCATTAAATGTCCGGTTATTAATGGAGATGTAGCAGAAGAGGCATACAAGTAGTTCTGATCCCTAAAACCATGCTGAGATGGTGAATGGAGATAGGAAACCTCTAGGTAAGAAACTAACCTTAGGGTGAGAGAGGGAAATAAGAACTCAGGAGAGCAGTCGTGCTCAGCAATATAAAAAAGTTGAAAGTGATCTGCAAAGTTAGAGACAAGTTGGAAGAAATAAGATATAATAATTCCTGATGAATTATTAATTTGGAGTTTAGGCTATTTCCTAGGTATATTTCCAGAGGTATTTATAATTTTCCAGATTTCACAAGATTTATTGAAAGCTCTAATGATCCTTTGGTTATTATAACAACATTTTGCAGAATGTAACATTTGGCCAAAATGCTATTTTCTTTCTTTATATTCAGTATTTATTACACTATTAATTTTAATAGAAACAATTGATAATTAGAATTTGATTGGTCATTAAGTAGGCATACAATAGACCTTGTCAAACAAAACACATGAAACATATATCTATCCATAGATAGACAACACATATCTATCAGCACATGAGACATACCACACAAAGCAGCACATCTGGGATGTAAGACATCAGAAAATCATCCGTTTTTCTATGAATAAAAAATTTCATTCACTGAGTACACAGCTATACAGACTAGCCAAGGTTTCTTAAAATTTGGCAGAACTAGTTTTTCTAGCAGCCTGTGGTAGTTGATTTAAATTTTCAACCAATGTTATTTAAGCAATGCTGCGATTTGGTTAATTTGCATTTACACATGGAGAGGTAATTTTTTAGAGTTAAAATCATGTACTTCACATCTTGTGTGAAACAAATGTAAATTATCTGCTATATAAATCAATATTTTATAGATAAACATGCTATACACAAAATATTCATATGCATGAATAACAGTCAGCAACATTCTGTTACAGGGGATTGAGTAATGGTCCTGATGGCATTTTTTAGAATAACGACAGAATTTATACCTGAGTATAACCACCGATTTCCAGGCCATAATTAAGATGAATGTACAAGAAAGCAAATTAAATGGACTTCAATAGCTATGCAGGGATTAGCATACTAAGTTATCTTAGTAAATGTAGTGCCTTTGAAAATCTCCTGCTGATAACATTGATACGTAAAATCTAGCTCGGCTTAATCAAGATGGAATCCCAATAATATTACCAGGTTATCTACTTTCAGTATAAATTTTAGGCTACTTGTTGGAGTTTGTATTTGCTCTAAATTTAGCATGAAACTATTTACCTATTTAGCCATTTAGTATGGCACTGGTAGCATGATGTAAAGCCTGAGTTGCAGTTTTATCTGTGCATAAGCCACATTGAAAGTAACAACGCAGGTTATTGCTTTCCATTGAAATTGTATAACTGTGACTTCATAATAATTTCAAAAATTTTACCAAAAACATGTATGACAGATATGGGACTACAGTTTGAGGATTGCAATAAAATGGTCAGTTCTATAACATAATGAGACATGAAACGTAATTCATCAGTTAGCCAAGGTTTGCAGTTGGGATATAGTCCTTTTCTTGTACTGAACAGGAAATGAAACATTTAAGTAGGGTAGAAATTTAGTACAAAAATTATTTTCGCTTTGATCAAAAGAAGGAGAATTATACACATTTTACCATTTCTCAAGCCACAATAGATTCACAGAGTAATAAATATTAGGACTTTGGTAAGATCAAGTGGCATAAACATCCATAGGAGTGTTAACATTTGTTGGCAAAGTAGCAACAACTAGGTAATGGTCAGAAAGATATGAGGAAATTGTCCCAGTTGTCACTTAATTATTGCCAACATTAGAAATCAAAACATTATGCAAGGTAGACGAATGTCAAGTTATGTGAGTGGGTTCTTTGCGATGTACATACAAGTTACAGGATTGAAGAATATTAAAAAATTCAGTTTTAGCAGGAGTGCTTGACAACATGTTTATATTGATATCACCAGTAATAATGATCATACCATTGGGATGCATAGCAACTACAACATCTAATAGACTGACAAATTTGTCCAAAAACAAAGGAAGTTTCCCATGGGTGACCTGTATGGAGAACATATGGCCACAGAAAATTTTAATAATCAAAGTGATTACAGAGCATTCAAAATTGCACTCTCCTAAAAAATGACATACATGTATAACATTCACAAGATACTTCAATATTTCCTTACAAAGCAACATGACACCACCATTTTTAGAGTTGGTTCAGCAGAACACATCAAGAACTCTATAACCTGAGAGCTGAAAGGAGGGCAATTTGTGGTTTAATAGCCCATGCTTACATAAACACAAAAAGTTTGGTTGATAGGTACCTAGCATTATTTGCAACCCAGAAATTTTGTTCCTAACGCATTGGATATTTACATGCATGACTTTGAAAGGGTCGGTCCTCTTAGATTTCTTACTGCGGAGTCAGCTTGAGTTTATCATGTTTTTGTGAGATTCCCCTTCTCATGTGTAGGACCTCCATTGTTCCAGGTGTTCATATAATTTACCTGGACAGGTAAGGAGTTAATTAATTGAGTTGAGGGTAGACTTAACACTTACATCCATAATTTCGACAGTACCATTGGCAACTGGGCAAATTGATTCACCTTTGATGAAACTTTGAGGGTTTCAAGAGAAAAAGGAAGGCCTGATGGCCACATTCTCTGGCCAGAAATATTCACATAGTAAAAAGTCTTTGTATGACTCCACTGCGGAAACTCAAAAGGAAGCATATTCACCCTTAGCTTCAAGTTTCACAACTTCTAGGTCACTATTTACGGATCAATTCAAACAGGATCATATTTCACCCTCTGAAGTTTTCATTGTTGTAACTTTCCACACATGAATGACATTTTTTTATGTGCCCTTGGAAGGACAGATACTAATGCCTTTTGCCTATCCATATACATTTTTCTGGCCCACCACTACTTCACTTCAGTTAAACTGTCATTCATTAGCGATTCTTACAGATACTTTCAAAACATCTTCCATCACACTCTTTATGGAAGGAGCAGAACTAGGAATCAGATTACATATCCATTTTAAGTTCCTGACTGCCACTATGTACCGTGTTTCTATCTCGTGAGCAGGATGAGTCGACATTGCCGGTAACATTCTTCACTATATCTACAAAAGTAAATCCTTTCTCCCATGGTACCGATTAGTATAATTGTACATGCCTAGGCTCAGGGTTTAAGGTAGAATTCTTAGTTGCTTTTAAGTCAGCTAAACCTATTTTCAGTGCTTCAATATCTGCTGCCATTTTGGATAGCTAGAACTTTGATAACCGACAATTTAAAAATTTCCAATAGACATCTTAGTCGTAATTTAGTGCTCAAAGATGAGTAAGACAGACCCTGACATTTAGAATGAAAAATATATGAGCATATATCACAAGAAGCAACTTGGTCCGGCTGATCTGTTTTCACAGGAGCTACATTGAGTTTTGTCAGCATGATGTGACATCTTTCGTCACCCCATTTACCTCTAGCATGTTTCTCCACTTAGGTCTTCATGAATTTTGTGCTGACTGAATTTTTGTATAATGTCCCACTGATGCCTATATTACCACCAAGCTACATAACATGCTATAAAAAATTTACTCTACCCACTTGCAATAATGCATGCATGCTTCACTCCCAGCAATTTGGTCTTTGAATCCAACTCTCTTCTTTGCAGACTGATTATATTAAGTAATATTTCCTAAATCTATAAAGGATTGAAAAAGGATCTCTATTTTGTTGTAACAGAAACCACCTGACATGGGTATGTTTTCCATTTGATCTATTCACAGTGCTATTTCATACCTCAATACAATTCAGTCATACTTTAACATTCTCATTCTTCAGTTTTGTAAATCAGATCTTATACTTCAATGTTAGAATTATTTTGTGGATTTCACTTATGATTCCATTAATAATGCAGCCTATGCATTATGTTTTTTTCCACCTTTTCACCACAGACATGGACATGACAATAATATGTCAGCATGATGATTTTTTAAGAGCATAAAATAAACAAAGAATATTTGGGAGAATATGAGGTCAAAATGATGGTACCGGTGCATTTTAGGTGAATCAGCAAATACTTTGTAAACTATTACACCAAGAAAAAGTATTTTAAATATAGAAATACTAAATTTGACTGATGACATAAATTATAAATGAAGCATTGCTCAAATATAAGGCAATGTGCACACGAAGGATAGTGAAAAATAGAACAATCTGAATATTGTGTCTCCCGGTCCATAAGACACCCTGATTTTTCGGGTGAGAATTTATGAAAAATACTTGCATCAGGCAGAAAAGATCAAACAATTATGATGTTGACATGTTACACATATATCAACATTTTTTCATAGTCATTTCTCCCTGAAATTCATTATCACTGGGACAAAATGGTTATAATTTTGCACTTCAGTGTATAAATTTACAATTCAATGGGGAATTTTTTAGGAAGCACTTTCAACAAAATATTAAAACTCTGAAGCTTACAACAGATTCAAAACAGTGACGCTATCAAAATTTGTAACTAAAGCAACCAATTTCTGTGCCTGGCGCAAAGAAAAATACTTGATAATTAGTATTTTCCAGCAAATTGGCTTCGCTTATAGGTTGAAATCATACCCAAGTAGCCCCCAGACTATACGATTCAAGCTGATTACATTTTGGAGTCAAAAAAGAGCATTTTACGGACCAGGAAACATGGTACTTCATTTGAGAGAGTTTTTAGGCTATGGTTACTTTGTGCTATTTTCTCTCATCAAATTTACATAACAACGGACATACATAGGAGATTAACATTAGAAAATAGAGGGAATTCACAATCTTATCAGGCTGCAAAATTATATATAAATGCAGAGAAGTCATTAAACCAGTGGACACTCTGTGAGATCCTGGAATCATCACAGTTCCTTGAGTCTAATATTTAAAGATTGTTTTTTTTAACAGTAATTCTATTTGAAATGAATTTATTTTCTGCATTGACCAAAAAGGATTCTAAAACAACCTTGGAACAATTGTCATGCCAAACAAATTCTAGCAAAAAAAACACAGAAAAGTCCAAGAAAAATAATCCAGTTTTTATTAAAGCTACATTACAATGTTTATGCAAATACATACAAATTTCCTTCATTCATTGTACAAAAAAGGAATTCTAAACCTAGAGTGGCTGAAGAGCTGGTATAACTTCAAGCACTGAATTGTGACCAGTCACTAAATTTGTGATAACTTTGGCAGAGGATGTCAACAATCCTACAGCTACTATCATACAAACAAAATGTTCAACAAGCATTTACTTATAAGGCACATTGTACATAGAAAACATACAACTGAGATTTCCATAATGCACTGGGTTCTATTGGAGGACTCAGCTAAAACTGCACAACAGAACGGATGCTGAAAATAGAAAAGTGAAAACTATAACAACAATGCTCAGAATAATAACTGATTTTTTGTGAGGTAGATTGAGCAGGAAATTTATGAAGCAGTATATGTTTATTCAGCAGCTAGGACTTTTTCAGCCAATCACAATCAATAGAAATGAATGGCAGTTCCATTTTTCCCATCAGTGTGAAATCATGAACTGGAGCCTTTCTTTCATATTTAAGAGGTAGTTCAAGCTTACATGCAGTACTCTATGACAACTTTCTCTCTTTATATCCCAGGAGTTTATCATTATTTTAACTTTTTATGAGACCATTAACTGTCATTATTTTGATATTATCGAAATTGCATTAACAGCAACCATATTCTATGCCTTTAAAACACTCTCAAACTACTTGAGGATGAGTGACTGCAGTCTCCGTGTTTCTCTAGAGAGATACAATGTATGTATGTAGTAACAGCAGAGGGCATTCCCATTAGCCAAATGTGTATTAAGTTTCATAGCAGCACTACATGTGAGATTCAGAAAATACATGTACAATTTACTAAGGGATTTTTTAGGAAGGTCTTTCAATTGAACATGAAAAACTCCACTTCTTACTACTAGCTCAAAACAGTGATAATATCAAAATTCATAATAAAGACACTTTTCTAAGCCTGATGCGGGAAAATATACTTAACAGTAAGTATTTTTCCAATGAATTGGCTCACACTTAAAGAGGTTGAAGTTAAACCCGCATACCCCCAAGCCCATTTTGGAGTAAAAAAAAGTGCATCTTATGGGCTAGGAAATACAGTACATCCATACGTTTCATACTGGTGGAAAAAATCAATTAAAATTAATATCTGATTGAAAACAAAAATAAGAAGTATATGTAATGCAAGTATTTGATTATTTAGCCAGAGTCTAGCTGGCATAGGTCTTACTAAATATCTGCAGATTGGGGTGCTATATTTATGAAGATTAAAAATGAGAGAAACAAGTTCCAATCCATGCCTTTATGAGCCCATAATCTCATCAACACGAATCCAGCAAAATATGGATAACACTACATTCCTCAAGAGATAGATCAGTACACAGCAATAACCATGTAGAGTTTCAATGCACATTCATTCAATGTATATTTTCTACTGTTTCAGGCTTCATTCATGGAAGCATTTATTATCCATATGAAAAGACTTGGCAGTTTTCCAAAGACGTTAAAGTCTGTGGTAAAGTACAAAGCCTTTTAGTATGGATAATGTATATTTTAAACATCTTGTAATGCATTGTGATTACTCAAGTGAAAAATATTATAATGTTACACAATGGCCATAATTTCTGGGAGAATTTTGTTTTTTCTCATACGAAATGAAATTATCAACCATTTCCTTATTTCCCAGACACAGTGCATTCTCAATTATGAATCCCATAATTCTATGTAATTTTAGCCTCACCTTTTGCCAGCATGCATCAAATCAAAGGCATCATTTATCTTCTCCAAATGGAGGTTTTGTGTCACAAACTCATCCACCATTATTTCCTTAGCCAAGTATTTCTCAACAAGTTTTGGCACACTCTCTCTGCTCTTCCATCCTGAAAAGAATTAGTAGAAGTTGCTTGATGTAAAATCATTCTTACTTCAAGTATTCACATTGACATCTAAAAATATATAGTTTTAGTGTAATAAGTACATAAGAAGGATACTTAAACATACTTCTCTTAGATACAGACACCTAAAAACCTACTATAATGATTTATTCAAGGGTAATTTGAAACGTCCTCGAATGGAATAAACGACTTGCCTCAGTGAAACTTATTATTTATTAATGTAGTCTCCCTGTACACCAATGCCCTTGGTCCAGCTATGTTCAAATGTCTTGATCCTTGTCCATCTTGAAAATTAGTTTCCTTCAGGCCTGCAAAATACCTCTCTACTTCGGCTGTTAGTCCTTTAATTGAAGAGAATCTCCGTCCAACATGGAAATTTTTGAGCTTGAGGAAGAGATGGAAATCTGATGAAGAAATGTATTATCTTGATGAAAGATGACTTTCTTCCTTGCCATACCAGGCCTTTTTTGTGTAACTTTTGCTGTAGTTGGTCCAGGTGGTTAACATAGTATTGTCCAGTGGGAAGATCAGAAGAATACCTTGCGTATCCCAGAAAACCGAAGCCATCATCTTTCTGGCAGAACGTATTGCCTTTGCTTTCTTTGGTGGTGGTGAATCAACATTTTTCCTCTGGTAAGAGTAGATGTAGGGGAGGTGCCCAAAAGCTAAGATCATTAACGATACTAAGGGATGGATGAAACAGGAGGAAGGGCAGAGAGAAACCAGGCATCAGCTTTTTGCCTAATCTTAACGAAAGGCACCACAGGATCCGCAGTTACACATCCCATCTGATAGTCTGCACAGTCACTAAAAGAGCTCTCCACAAAGGAACTCAATTGGGAATTAGGATACCACTGGGAAAATATGTTGCCACTAGGATTTGAAACTGGTCTCTCAGGGTGGGCAGTATGCTAGCCTCAGCACCAGCCTGATCCCCCATGTTTACACTGCTTTGACAGCTGTTTTGTCTCATGGATGTAATAGTGAACCCAAGTTTCATCTGTGGTCACAAATTGGCACAGAAAATCTTGTTAATTTGTTTTAAAATGGGTCAAACATAGTTCAAAAATTTTCTGATGTGTTTGTGATCCTGTTTCAAGAGTTGTAGCACCCACCTAGCCGTATTCAATTCCCATATCCAATGACACTGTTAAAATGTGATATGCCTTTTCAGATGACATCACTACTGCTTCAGCAATTTCTTCTACATTCAGTTGGGGATCCTCCATGACCATTTTATGCACTTTTGCAATAATTTCTAGGGTAGTGACACATTTTGGCCGCCCACTACTCCGATCATCATCTAAGCCATCCCGACCAAAGAAACTCATTCGTCCAATTGGCAACAGTTGAATATGAAACAGCAGAGTCCCCATGATTTTCTGAAAATAGGCATGAATTTCCTTTGCTTTCATAACTTTCTTTATGAAGTATTTAATCCCTGCTCAAATCTCAATTTTGTCATCTTCAAAAAACACTACCCAGAAACAATAACGGTGAGGTATCCACACCACAGATCTCACCCCAGAGCACTTGTACGTTACATGTTTTCTCAAAGGATAACCGATTACTATGTGGGAAACTCGTGGTGATAGTGCTGAATCTGGTGATAACTCCAAGAACCTTTCAAACTACCCTTATAATAATGTTTTTAAATTAGCCACAATTAAGCAAATAGCAGGATTTAGTTGGTATCCACACGCATGTAAGGACATTTAAGAATTGAAATCATTCGATTATGATGGGATAGCCATGATGGTGTGACTGCTGTTCCCTTAAAACTAACAACATTAGTATATACTCAAGGGAATGCAACTAAGTGTCCAAGAACATACCTCCAAAAGCAGAACCTTTCCACACTCTGCCAGTAACGAGTTGGAAGGGTCTAGTGGAAATCTCTTGACCTGAGCCGGCCACTCCAATGATGACTGACATACCCCAACCTTTGTGACAAGATTCCAAGGCTGATCTCTGCATAAAAGTTCAATATAAATTCCTTAAGGCTGAAATTTTCACTATTATTAATGCAATTTAACAAATATTCCCTTCAAACTAGTCTGAACATCAAGAGGATGATGTAAGCTTTAATTTCAGTTACAACGTGCAACATCATTGAGCAGAGATTAGCTAGCCTCTTATGCACCTAAATAAGACCAGAACATCCTTAAAATGTAAGTAGAAAACAGCCATTAATGGTTAGCAATGAATATGTATATAAATAGTTAAGGGGATATAAACAAAAAAAAACAAATCTACAAAGCATCAATAAGAAAATCGCCTAAGATCATGAATTTTCTATTATAGTGGCGATATTTTTACGCATAAACCCGAAGGTGCTTGACCAGGCATTTAAAGATACAAATTCAATATAATAAAGGATTACAAAAGAATTGGGAGAGTTGATTATATAATCTGATTCCCATTTCTCTTAGTCTCATTTTGATTCTTGTAATTTTAAATAGTTTTTCAAATATTTATTATGGGGTGTTATGCATGCATATAAGTATGTGTGTGTGTAAATATAAATATATACATTCACATGGATACAGGCATAAGGAAAAGGGATGGGAAAACGTAAAAGGTAAACACAGGAGAGGTAGTGAAGGCAGAATCAAGCAGATCACAAGTGCAAAAATATTTCCTTGACCAGAACTTGAATCACGCATCTTTCAACTTGCCCGGCTGATGCTCTCGCGTTTCAATGTGTGTATGTGTTTGCACATATGCAGCAACATAACTTATTTTTTAAAGCGCAAGGCACTTAAATCCGGCCAAATGAAACTTTTGTTTAAAAGCAAATGTATCAAAAAAATACAAACGAAAATGCAAAACCTTTTACATACAAGTAGTGCTATCTGTCAAGAGTAACATTACCCAATTTAACCCCCTTCAGTTGCAATGACTGCCTCCTATCTTTTCCTGAATCGATCAAACGCACTCTTTAAAACACTGCTGCCCATATTCGCTGCTACAATAGCTGTGCTAGAGATGCGACATTGGGGTGCCTCACCTTATTGATAACTCTTTTGACTACGCTGCAATCATAATAGTCGAGGGGGTTCAAGTTCAGGCTATGCGGGGACATAACTCCTTTGACTTAAACATGTCAATGTTACCTGAGGGCCAGTTTTGGAGTAAATGACTCATAACAGCTTGTGCACCGTCCTGTTGAAAGACATATTGTCTCCCTGAGACCCCAGTTACCATCCACGGTTTCATGATATTCTTCCAAATTTGCAGATAGACTTCTTTTGTGCGACAGTTTGTCGCTATTCAAAAACATTTGGCGGCATGATATCACCCTCACTGGACACAACACATAGGATGTGAACACTGGGTGGAAATTTTATTTGAGCAACAATCGGTACATCCTCGGGGGCCTCGGCAAGCCACTGATCATTTCTCCGGTTGATCTTCACATTAACAGTGAAAATTTTTTCATCAGAAAAGAACCTGATTTGCCCCACAGTCTCATTTTTTAGTGAACACAATAGCAGGTTGCAGTGAGTAATCCACTTTGTTCTGGCAACCTCAGACAGAACCTGTCACACCTTTATTGTGTAGGACTTGTATCGTAGGTCCTCCTCTGCCATCTGATGCATTGTTTGCTCGCTAGCATTCAATTCTGATGCCAATTTCCTCAGGGATTGCCCAGGGTCTGCTGAAATCAGTGCCTGAGCCTTCTCCACGACTGCCGCACTTCCTGACACGTGTTTCCATGAATGAGGTTTCCTCACAGGGTTAGCTAAACCTTCCCCAGACTTCTCCAAAGCATTATACATAGCCACAATATCGTAAACAGATGATCTGGGGTACCCGAAGAATCGAACTAGTTCACTCGGCAAACACTCAGTGCCAACTCTTTCGATCATAGCGGCTCTTTGATTGTACTTGTAGCAGCACTTGTACGTTACATCTAGGCCAATTTGAGGTTATGACTGTTTACTAGATGCCAAATTAAAAATTTCCACATCTTTCTCCAGCTTACAACCTCCCCCAATATAAAACATGCCTAGTTATCAGATCTGCTCCCCTCTCCCCACAACCACTCCTTGCCTCCCTACCTCATTCCCATGCCTAATTGCCTCTCCAAAAATGTAATCTATCTTCTGACATGGAACCAATGCTCATCATTCTCCATGGACCAATGCTGAACCTCCTTGTCCATCTGCATGAAGAATCATCATTATTCCCGTAATTCTGCCTCACTCCCTTCTCTCCCTTCATATGCAAATTCCCACAACCTTTCCTTCGATCAGCGTTTCTCAGTAACCATCCTTGAATCCCTATCCGATTCAGCCACCAATATATAGGTGAGAACTCGCAAATCTGCACACATATTAGCATTCTGATCATTTGAACTTCTCCGACTGAACAGTCACCACCAGATCCTTACTGCTTTCCTCTCTTCCTTCCCAGCATGCCCTCCGCTTCTCCCACCGCAGCCCTGAAATTCCCTCCCTCGGAAACCTTCCAGTATTACCAGGAGAAGGCCTAAGAGAAGGCTGAAAGCTTAAACTTTCTAAAATGCAAGTATCATTTTGTGCCACACATATGTTTTATATATCTATTGTGTGTGTGCGTGTGTATATATATATATATATATATACATAAAATACATACACACATGTTCCTATCCCTTTTCCTTAGATCTATAACCATATATATATACACACATATACACATTTACACACACATAGGTATACAAGTATATACAGGTTTGTATATTATATTTTTAGATGATTTTTTCCAAATAATCCAATTTCTTATTGGCATTATCACAAGTACTAATAAAGCCCAAGCCATTAGCTTTGGAATGTACTAGACTCATCATCATCATCAGTATTTCAATCTTAGGATTGGTTTTTTTACTGCAGTCAATACCTTTCCATTCTACTTTATTTTAATGCAAGCCAAGGCTGTATATCTAGGGAGAATAATGTGGTGGTTTCCCATTGCCTTCCATATCGCAGTACTGCGGCCAATACCGTGAACTTCACTTTCGCCTGCAACTGGAGCAGCTGATGCCGGGCTGACCCACTCGGTCTGTGCGACCAGTGCCTTATGGTGAAACTGATGCCTTTCACCATGGGGTACTGGATTATAGTCCATTAATCTGTCTCATCTCTATCTTTTAGTACATTATAGCTAAATTAAATGCTTTATACTCAACTAATAATTACCATAAGCTTCACATTTCCAACACACTCGAAAGTATAATCCAACCCTCCATCAGTCATTTCTATTAGAACCTGTTCAATTGGACGATCATGGTCACAAGGGTTTACAAATTCAGTGCAACCGAAGAGTTTTCCTGCAAAGAGATATAAATATGATGAGATATTTGAAAAGACGTACATTTGTTAAAACAGTTGATTAGAGCTGATGAATATCACTTTTTTCTAACCTGCAATGAACAAGTAACTTCACATGCTGATTAGAATTAAAAAATAATTGTGCTAATTATATTCAACGGAGTATAAAATATTTTATATCTATGAGTAATATTTTCCTCGCATAAACATAAGTTTCTTTTGCTATGAGTGCCAGCCAAAATCTTACCTAGTTCAAATTTCTGAGGATTAATGTCAACACCAATGATTCGCTTTGCTCCAGCTTCCCTGCATCCCATGGCCACTGCTAGTCCAACAGCACCCAAGCCCCAAATTGCCACACTGGATCCTGATTCCACTTTTGCAGTGTTTAGAGCAGCACCATACCCAGTTGATACCCCACAACCAAGAAGACAAACTGCATTCAGAGGTGCACTTGGGTTGACCTTTACCAAGTTAACAGAGAAAATTGGACATGATGATACCAGAATACATGTGAGTGTTTCTCTGGGGCAGCTTTGCTCTCTCTTATGCTTTCCCCCACCTTATAATAATATAATAAAAACTATAAACATAGTCATCAACCAGAAGATTGGTTTGGTAGGTGATGGTATCAACATTCACCCAATACTAAGCCCAGCATCATGTAAAATTCACACATCATGGGGTAAGGGGAAATAAACGTCATCTTGACCCACAAAAAAATCTGTTTCTGTGACCGCAATGGTCACTCCTCTGCAGTTGTGGCTGAAAAAATGATGGAATAATGATTACAACTCAATCTAAATTACCCCTATTCACCAGATTAGCTCCCTTGGACTACTACCTGTTCCCCAATATGAGGATGTGGTTGGGGGTAAGGAGACAATACAGGGTTCGTCCGGAAAATAAGTGTACTGAGCTCAGGAAAAAAAATTTATTACACTTTTACATATCTTAAGCTAATATTCCTCAAAATAGGACCCTTGTGAGTCGATACACTTGTTCCAGCGGCGTTCCCATTCCTGGAACGCTCCCGCGAAGGCATCATCGGGAACCTCTCGAAGACTCGTCGTCGACCTCTTCTCTGCCCTCCACGAACATCTTGCGCCACCGAAAGATCATGTTTCTGGACATGGCTGACTCCCCGTAAGCCTGGTTAATCATACCGACAGTTTCGGTAGACGATTTCCCAAGCTTTACCGCAAATTTGATGGAATAATGCTGCTCCAAAAACTTCGGCATCGCGTTCCGTGACGTGGGTCGAAGCGTGGAGGTTCGCGTTAACAGAGCTCCTCACTACACCACAGCTCAGAGCTGACTGCCTTTTTCAGCGTCGCTTGCCAACATACCCCCCTCCAATTGCAGCCCGTCAGAGCGGTGCTGGGCAAGCCTGGAGCGGCGCGTCCAGCCCAGGAGTCAGTACACTTATTTTCCGGACGAACCCTGTATTAAAATGAGATGGTATTTGCCGAATCGCTAGTTATACGTAGGCACAATGTCGTAATTTTGAAGGGAACAACAAACTGAAGCAGCATTGGACAAAATGTATAAGCCACTGAAAACTTAAGTACTTTTCAATTTTTGTAAAAACTTTTCAAAACAAACCTAGAAATACTTCAATCACTGTTATTTCCTTCAGAGGAGAGGCATACATAAGGCCAGAGCAGTAAGGAGGATACTGATAGAGAAGAATTCAGATTACAATCAGAATATATTTGTTTATTTAATAGATTCTGAAGACATGCAATGGTGTAAACTGAATAGAATTTTGAATGAATAGCAGTAAACAGAAGTAGATTCTATGGATAAGCAACTTATCCACAGCTGGCACACATCTTCGACATTATCAGGTGCATTAATGAAGCAAGGGGGAAGGGGTTGGTGTCCATTATCACTCATGCTCTTCCATGCTGGCCAATGACATATAGGAAGAATTGGCGATTAGAATGAAAGTTTGAGAGAAATTTTTAAAATCAGTTAGGCTTTCAGATGATCAAGCTTTAGTTAGCCAGTCAGCCAAAGGGTTGCAGTAACTACTAAACACATTAGGAAATCAATGTGATGGATATGGGATGAGAATAAATGTAAGCTAGATAAATAGCAGGTGGAACTGTTTATGCATTTTGGAAGTGTCTTGGACTAAGATGGCCATAGTGATATGGATATAAGAAGAATTGTATATTTGATGGTTTCAGGCTCTACTTTGTGAAAATTCATGATCACTGAATAAGTAAACCTTATTTTTTCACAAACACTTCATCACACTACTATTGGTTTTGATGCATAGGCAACATCATCAGGTATCTATGTTATCTATAGATTATAAGAGCACATAACCATTATTAATATGGGTTTGGAGAATCACAAAAACATATGGAAAGAATTAGCCATTTATGCCAAAAACATCTATATCATCTATTTAATACCCCGCAAGCCGCCGCAAGGGCGTGTGGCGGGGGTTGTTAGGTCACCACCTGTAATTACACAGCCAACTCTCTGTGCCTAATACTATATCAGCGGAATGAGTTTGGATTATCAGTTTGAGGTCCGCTGATTTGTTTTTGAGGCTTCTGCAATTTATACCAAGAATAGTTAAATTATTTTTATTTTGAATAACGTCTTTATTTGTGACTGACTGTAATTTAGGATGCCTTTGTGGAGAAGTGCGTGTCAAATGTCTTTCTAAATCAATGCCAGTGTTGTCAGTGACTTTTATATTTTTATTAATCATATTATACGCACTAGTCCTAGGTGTTATGGACCCACTAAATGACCTGCCATCCTAAAAAAGGCCAACAGTGGTCAAGTATCCAATCCGCTACCTAACAAGTGTTGTGTCCATGAAAAGTGAACATATGAATTCTTTGTTCCATGTTAAAATAATGCATTTATGAATTCTGGTACACAAATGGGAGATTAATGCATTACTGGAATTTTATAATTATTTTCCACCTCATTCATAGGAACTTGCAATCAAAAGATATATTTACACTAGAAAATCCAAATACATAATTAGGTATTTTGTCCAAGCATAAAAATACCCAAAAATTTTTATTCAATGTACTAAGCCCTGAGATTACCTTGCACACTGATATCTCGGCTACCACAGTATATTCACTGAATGTTGAGCAACCCATGAAATGGAATAATTTCTTCCCTTTGCAAGTAAAGCGAGTTGTTCCATCAGGCATCAATCCTTGTCCCTTGAAGAAGAAATCAGAATAACTGGCAAAAATTATTAAATTAAGCAGATGAATGACTTAACTTTTTTGAATGTTCTAACACCTACCTGAGTGGCCCTTATTTTACTACACAGGTTGGTTTTAGGAGAGTTACAGAACTTGCAATTGCCACATTGTGGGATATACAATGGTATTACATGATCACCTATAACAGCAAACATCAATCTATTTTAAAATTATTTACAAAAATCCAATTTTCATGCATGCCCATGTTACATGCTTATGCACAATTAACATGCCCTATTAATTTGCAAATATGGAGTCTGATGATGCATATAAATGATGCAGCGCTGTTTCTTCCCCACAATACTCACTAAGCATTAAAAATTTGAAAGTCTAATATAAAGTTTAAGAATTTAGAGAGATATTGGTTACAAAGCCTAAAAGTACCAATTCAGTAGAAGTCAAAGGTAGGAGTGCTGCACCACAGCCATGAGATCGTTATATCAATAAAGGAAGTAGTACGTATATACCAGAATGAAATGAAAATGTGACCATACTAATATACGGCCAAACCTATGATTTAACTTAGTAAGTTGTGAATCTCATTTACATTTGAATGATTACCTCCCAAGCAACTTGTTCCATTAAGCTTAAAATTTGAAGTAATCAAGCCTGAACAGGGCGCTAGTAATATGTAAACAATCAAGAGCATTTCAGTGGAATAAGTTATAACATACATAGATCCAAACATACAACTGTCCCAAAATTGTGGGTCTTGAACTGTACTGACCCGGTGCCACAGACGTCACGCCTTCCCCAACACTTTCCACGATTCCTCCTCCTTCATGCCCGAGAATGCACGGAAATACGCCTTCAGGATCATGCCCGTCAAGGGTGTAAGCATCTGTGTGGCAAACACCTGTTGCCATAATTTTAATTCTCACTTCACCAGCCATAGGTGGCCCCACTTCAACCGTTTCTATGGAGAGTGGCTTTTTTGCTTCCCATGCAACAGCGGCACGGCAAAAAATAGTCTAATCATTGGAAGGTAATAAGTGATCGATTAGTTATTCGAATATTTTTAAGAATAATCAAACATAGAAACGATTAAACTCACCTTTCCTACAAAATCCGACATCGCGCTCACTCCGTATGGCTTTCACTACGATTCAAACTTCAACCCTCGCACTAAAACGACCAACTCAGGAGATGAACCAAATCCCTTGCATTCAGATTTTATCAGCGCTAAGGTCAACACCAGACCGGTGACAACGATCACCCCCAGTATCACCCTTGTGCGTTGAAGTGACACTCGGCGGTAAAAAGTTGAATTGTGTAGAAAAGAACGACATCGTAAGCAAGGCGACAGGCGCTCGCAGCGTTTACAGTGGTAGTAGACCTAACTTAGTGTCCAAACCAGTATCAGCCACTCTAATCACCCCCTCCCATTGACTCGCTGATGCGAATCTTCCAGAGTTGACTAAATATGGGAAGTTTTAAGAATGGAAACACTTAATTTAAAAAACATACTTTATTTTTTGCAATTTTAACAATTAACACATAATTAATGGCAACAAAAGCAATACGAACAATTTAAAAAAAAATTCTATACACATAGTCTGAAATAAATAAGTTGATCGCCAACAGCCGATTGTAAGAACATAAATTACATTACCACAGGGTTATTTAATAATCGAAAACTAGCATTACGGAAATAATACTACTTTCTCAGAATTCTGTGGTATTTGGCTCAACTTCGTGATGAAATGTGAAAAAAAAATCCAGTTAAACTTAAGTTTTCTTTCTCACAATTCTCCACTTACCATATCAACGTCGTCATTAAGATGTGAAAAAAATTGACAAGACACGTGCCTCCTTTAACACTTAAGTATTAAATCATGCAGAATCGATTTCCAGGCTCACCTCTCTGGGCATTCTCAGCTTCACCCAAGCTGTGAATTTTTGGGTAATACAATGCAAAACCATGTAGCACAGGGAAAGGACCTGGCCCCCTTACCCTGATATGTATTTCTCACTCACTGTAGGGCTAAGTATTGGGTGACCTCTACCATCAATCATCTAAAAATCTTAATTACACAATTATGAACAATACCTTCAAATCCATAATTGTCACCAAACCTCTAATGGTGCTCCATACTATTTTTCCCCTTCAACTGCAGCTGATACATATGCAATAATACCTGTTACCTATCCCAATAAACAGAAGGCCTCCAACACCCCCTTAGCAAATGCAGGTACCCCGACAAATTACTCTGCAACAGTCCAATCCCACACTGCCAGATACATTCCTTGGATCGAATAACACAGCCGTATTTGTCTCAAAACTTATCTTCATTTACTTCCTTGGCACTCAACAAGGCTCTAAAGATATGTTCCTCATAATATGATTCCATATCACTCCACCTTCCAATATATCTCTCTTTTGTCTCTTTCAAACATCCTACATCTGCACTGCATTCTAAAACCCACAAGGTACCCATTTTGCCCTGGTTCACCACATCTTCTTGAAATCCTAACCCCTGAACCACCCAATATTTACATCGTCTCCTTTTCTAACCCAAGCCTAGAGCATTCACACTAACAACTAAATGCCACAATTCCTTCAATTCACCTATCTTCTTCCAACCCTCCCCCAAATGCTTTCCTTTAAAGTGAACACAGGACTAATTCCAAAATGAAAATTTTTGGTAAGCCTAGTATTGCAAGGCAGTTAGTAGCTTATTGCATCTGTTTCAATCTGTCAGGCCAGATACTGACTTTAGTACTATTGTGCATCTTAGGGCTGAGTGATGAAAGCTGATGCAAGTTTTATTGCATGCATGAGTTGAGTAGGTTGATTACATCACAAATTATTGGAAGAATTAATGATTTATTTCAGATGGTTGATCAATTTATCAGATTTATTTCTCATGGTGTGTACTAAACCAAATACCACACCATTATTACATAGTATTTGAATACAAATTCAAAGTCTTTACAATTCACAGCACATTAACAACAAAGTGTCCATCCAGCAACTTGCAAGAACATATTTTAAATCATTTCTGTAGTCTTTTCATGACTTCATAGCCACCATAAATGAATATTTTAAAGCATGTTCCATTGTTAACAGCGTAAGTGCCAAGGACCATTGTGAACCATTTTTGATTCAAAGTTTATGGTTTCAAGCTAGACTACTTTCCCATTCTTTTTTATACATGTTATATAAATGCATTGTAGCTCTAGCATCTTCAACCTGAAAGTTCAATTAAATTATATAACAGTTTATGTAAGGAGATATGCCTTTGCTTCAATGTTAACTCAGATACATACCGAGGAATGTTCACCTTGTTGGACCTGGGCACCCAATATTTCACTTGCCAACTTCTTTAAACTAGGTCTTCTACTATGAACCATCTCCTGAAAAGGGCCATACCTGAAATTATACAAGAAATTTTTTTTCCACCTTTTACAATCACTTTAGTCAATGATTGGAGGTGAGCATCTCTGACCTTGGTAAATTGTGAGAAAAGTGCAGCAGGCTAATATATTGGCTCAAACCCAAGCTAATGAATTACAATTATTTTGTAAGGTGAGGTAAAATTCATTAAAAAATATTACCTAATTCAGTTAATATACAATAAAAAAAACTGCAAATGCATTTTTTTTAAATTACTTCAAAATATTTTTTCCTTCAGATGATAAGTTGGATTAAATTACCCTCCGTACTTTTCGCTAGTACTGCTGGCAGGACACAGCACTATGAGGGTTTAAAAAAATGCATCACCAAAAAATTATTCATCAGGGTACCCTTTAAAGTAGTCTCTTCCCCAAAGTATACATTTATCCCAACAATGTTTCCACTTTCTGAAACAGTTCTGGAATGCTTCTTCCGAAAGTTCCTCAGTTCTGGAAAGCTCCTCCATTGAATTTTTTCTATATCTCTAGAATGATGGCAAATCTTTTTCCTTTGAGGGGGATATTTAGTTAAGTGAACATGAAAAAGTCACATGGGGCCAGGCCTGGTGAGTAGGGTGTGTGGGGAAGTATAGTGATCTTGTTTTGGCTAAAAGCCCACGAGTTCTGAGGGACACATGAGTCAGCACTTGACCAAGGTGGAAAAACCACTCACCACCCAGTGGGCTTCTAAGGCCTGATTCCCTCTCGTAGGTATTTCATAACCCCCAGTTAGTACTCAGTGTTGACTGTCTGGTCTTTAGGTAGGTATTTGTGATGCACAATCCCCATTACATCTACCTTTGCATTTAACGGAACTTGTCGAGCTCTTTTGTGAATTCCCGTCTTGAAATTATTTAGATTTGTTTTCTTAAAATAAGTATGGGAGGTTCCAGATCATCCATTCCCAACATCATTCCATTGCTAAGTAGTCTGATTGTAAAAATAAATGCTATGATGCAACAACAATAAAACTCAACGTACACATACAGTGTCTTAATATGTTAACTTTAAGAGTAGATTCAAACATGCAGAAAACTCATGTTTTATGCAGTCATGGCCCTGAGCAATTCAGAATAAAGGTTTTCTCTTTTCCTTCCTATAATCACTATGGAAAGCTAAACAGAATAATATACTTTGAGAATCATTCAAAAGAGGATCCCAGTAGGGATATTTTTTAAGCTCAAAGAAATGGGTGGTTTAACAGTACTGTTTCCCATGAGTTCATGCAAAATTGTTCTTTCTCCAAATAAAATATCCCAGGAAACCCTGAGGACGAATTATAGTGTTACCTAAAAGAGTCTTTATTGCCTATTGAGGATGATCCTCTTTATATATTGTAAAAATTGCATTCCTTTCAGGAGCAAAGTGTCAACTAGGTGCACTGACAGGGTCTGTTGCAACAGAAAGATTCTTTAGCTAGAAACATCTAGTTTCTTGAAAGACAAAAGAGCACTGAATCCTCATTAAGCTAAACATATTGTTGTCTTATCCGATAACTTTCATTCACATAGAAAGTTTTTCAAGATATTGATGACCCACACCCTAATTATATTTTGATTTGTTAAATAAATGTTAAAACGTGGACCTGGATTGATTTTTTTCATTCTTTACCATGACCTTGCTCAAAACCTTTCAGCTTTCATTTGTCAAGAATTTTACAATGTTCTAAAGCTATTACCAGTGTTCTCTGGTGGAATATCAATGCTTTTTGAAAATTCTACACCATCCATGTCGGCATATCAGATTATTGAATAAAACATCAGGCATTGGTAATCAGAAAAAATATTATTATTGGCTCACACCTAATAATCACTAAAGGGCTACAATTATAATGAATGAATTACCAGATTCAAAACAAAATTAGAGAGCAGTAAAGGAGAAATATTAATATAAACTATAAATTGTTCATTCACAGTGACAATGTTTCATATTTAATTTCTCAGGTCACATTTATTACTTTCAAAGTATATTTTTGGCAATATTGTGCTACATACATCCGTAAAAAATAAACATGATAGGGAACTTTCTCATTTCAATCATCCAATTTTGAAAAATAATGTAATATGTCCTTGCCTTACACTTGCTTGATTTACAGTATGACGAATTTACCACATAATGTACTATGTGAAGAAGCCAATGATTCACTCAATTACTGAAAATTTGAATTATGATTACACCCATAATTTCAAAGTCATATCCTTATGGGATTCAATGTACTTAGATTATACATATTTCATTCCACTACGACACTCAATAAAAAATACTTTGACTTAATGTTACGTTCTGGTCTACCATAGTTGGTCACTGAACACCAAATGGTACATGTTGTATTAATTCATATCCCATGCACACCTGCATACAATATTTTTAGGCTGAAATTGCAGAGAACCAAAAATTGCTCACAAAGTTACTTAAACAAGTTCTGCCAAACTACCCACTTATTGTTGAAAGAAACTTCACCATTGTTTAAATGCTGTCAAATGTGCATATATGTAAAAACACTTAAGTGGAAAAAAATAATAACAAAATAAAAAAACACTAATGCAATATTTCAGTGCTCCCAGGCACCTTCATCAGAGCATGAGTAGTATCTAATGGGAAGATTAGGAGAAGATGGGATATTGAGGGATTGATAATGGTATTGAGGGATGTGCATTATGAATGGCTGGTTGTCGAGGGAACAAGAGAGGAAGGAGTTAGCTAATGGGAAAAGTTTAATATGGGAGGCTGGATTTCAACAGCTATAAGCCAGCTAATTCCAGGCTCCTTAATTGGATTGGTGTGGTTGTTTTGGAGTAAATGAAAGACACATTGTGACAGTAATCAAAACTTTAGCCATAGGTGCCTGCATGTCACAGACCTGGGAGGGAGGCTGATGGGGAAGATGGGTTACAAGATGCTCTGTGTTCATTCTAATATGGAGGTTCATGGTGCATTGGAAAATATAAAAATTTGGGCAAAGTCTGCATTGTAGGAGATAAATGAATTTTTTTGAAATGCAGGAAGAAGTCAAGAAGGGACGGGAGAAGTTTAAAGTACTGTTGCAGAAGGGAATTTGTAAAAGATTCAAGTGCAGCGACATACCAAGAAATTTGGGAAGTTAGACTTCCCAAATTTCATGGTCCAACATATTAAATAAAATTTATGAACTCCATGCCTAGTGAACACCTGAACAATGTTATTAATGGTTAAGATATTTTTGACAGAAATGAATTATTACCTTGATGTGTCACGTGTATTCCTTCGAGGATGACTCAAAAAAAGGACTCCTAAATCATTCCTGAGTGCGTGGCCAACAAGAATCCTCCCTTTTAGAATGGTAGCCACTGTCTTCTGAGCAATATGGAACTCAACTCCTGCAAAAGTTTGGAAATTTGAGAATTAATAAGTATTAATAAATGCACCAAAAAAGTTACTAGAGATATGATGAATGGCTTGAAATTATTTAAGGAGACAGTAAATAACAAAGAGTTTTAATCACCAATGGGAAATAACAACTTATTTTTTACACACTACACGTAATGGCATAAGGCCACGAAAACGATGATAGATTCTGGGAAAGCTGAAAACAAGTCTCTCTGCATCAACCAAATAATTACACATATTCTACTTCAGTAACAGTACACAAGCAACAATCAAATTTCAGAGAAATTGATGGCAAAAGCAAACCTTTTCCTATTCTACGAGTACCTTCCCTTTGATTTTGTAAGAAGTTATTGAATGACTTGCATATAAATCGATAGATACTTGCTGTAAAATAATGGAGCATAGTATTATTTTGAGTGACCTAATTCATGACTTAAATATTTACAGTGAATTAAAACTGTGGTATGAGTGATTCCTTATTTCTAAACTACAAGAATTAAAGGAAGGAGTTTGAAGTACTTCTGATGAAATAATTTTTTATCTTGAAGTTAGGTTTTCTTCCCATTGCACCCCGTAATTATCATTGATGTTTTATCAGCAAAGGTTATGCAGTAGCATTCAAATATTGTGCAACGATCAATTTGAATTTCGAAATTAAACTAAAAATATCTATTTCCTACTATTGAAAATCACTATGTGGAAACATTCCTACCCATGGTAATTTTTCAAACATCTAGCTCCCTAGTAGTGCAAATGCCCTCGCAGACTGTCACAGTAACATTCTGAATCAATGTACTTTCCATAACATCAATAAAATATTAAATATATATACTCTTTCATACCCAGAGAACCATCAGCACAATATGGAACTAAAAACTGCAAATGAGTGACAAGGTAAGAACAAAAACTTTTGTTGGCCCACGAAACATGTCCACAAAAATTTCTATTGCTAAGTTTTATCAGCACAGTAAATGCTGTTCCTGCATTTCCCATTCTACTCAACCTTTACTTCCATAGCATGTTGCCAATTTAACTATCATTTCAAAATGCTCAGGCTCTGATCTTCTATTGTTTATGGTGCATATCATTGCCTATTAATTAATGAGGCCTCATAATATCAGAAATATTTTATTATTCTTATTTTATGAAGGGTCTTGAGAATCAAAATTTATAAACAAATGACTATCTAGTAAACATCAGCTGAGCTGCAATGCTTTCACTTTGGCAATGAATGTCAACCATTGGTCTACTGTGTTCAATTGCCGCATTTTCCCATCGATAATTCGCACCCAGACCTTTGTAGTTCTCATGAACCCATAGATAACACGCAGCCAGGGCTTCATAGTTATCTTGAACGTGTATAGAAGCCACGCATCTGCATAATAATACTTTATTCATTTTGAAAAATGATACAACCATATTAAATGTTGTCAATATAAATATTACATAATATATAAGTTCTTAATGCGATGAAGATTGTCACAAAAGAATTCATCCAATGAGTAAAGTGGGTGAGCAAGTAACCAGGTATATACCCTATTCTTGAAACTCTGGATACCATCTTATTTCAACAAGGCAGATAGTTATACAGTCGTATGTTCATATAATGAAATGTGTTGTAAGTTGATGACAATCTACAATAAGTGGTATTTAAATTTGGTTCACCTCTTGTGGAGTAGTTATGGATGTTAGATCTTCATTGGTAAATTTCTCAATTAACTTTCACATGAATCAGAGCCTTAAAGATAAATAAACTAAATACAGTCATGATTTCATACCTAATAAAAAAGGGTTTACAGGAACCATGTGGTGGTATATTAGCAAGAGAGCCAATAGTTTTCTTTTGTAGTAGCAAAATTTGTTTAACATGTGGGGAATGACCCCATAACTCAACACATATGCACGTAAAAATTATACATAGTGTGCGTAATTATAGGTCTGTTTGGATTTTTTTAAATTTTCATTACATAACGCCCATCGTCATTTTTTTTCGATCATCTTAACATTTTTGTATAGATAACGCACGCGTTATCGATGGGAAAATATGGTATACACATCTACATCCCGGCTGCCTAAAACATGCAATGGTTACCTCAAGAATTTAAGTATTAAATAAACATAAGATCTATACTACAGAACAAAACCATAACCAAATTTCAATATACTCATACCTGTCAATTGTTACAAAATATTTGATTTTTTTGAGCTTAACAAAAAATATTTCATGCAATGGTACCTCGTCAAATTGTCTATATTATGTGGCCACACTATTCCACAGTACTGCATATGCTACTGCAACAGACTAAATAATAGGACACATAACAACATAAAAGGCAGAGTAGTTTATTCCACTGATAAGCCTTCAGACAGTATTCCTTGTGCAAATGAGTCCTTACGAGGATGCCTATGTCAAAATCTCATTAAGTGTTATGGAGGAAGATAGTGGCTTCCTCCTTAGCTTTCAGACGTTACTAGAAGTTGGTATACAGTTCCACAATTACCAAAATTAAAATATATCTTCAGAACAATTTTAAAACCACTGGAATTTGCTTCTATAGATGCCAAAAAATAAAAGGTCAAGGATCAAAATTAGAACAAAGGACTGGAAATAGGATTTGCTCAAATTCACTCCCAATCCATCCCAACACATCCATTGCTTTTACTGCGCTCAAACACATATGACTGGGGTAGCAATGCTCGAACATGTTGTCAAGAAAGTGCGGAAAATACGAAAGTTGTATAATACAATAAACATAGCTAAGGGCCCTTTTCACTACAAAAAAGGATTATATTCTAGTGATTCCTCTTGAAATAAAATACTATATTTTTATAAAATGCCATACACACAACACAGGTAATCACCACACACATAATACAGTAAATTTTACCAGAAAAGTCATACCCTTATCCAGATCCTGGGATCGGACACCACTCACTGCCGTACGATAATCGACAACAGGTTCGGTAGGCTTAACGAATGTGTCGTACACCGTTTGCCCATGGCTATTTACAATAGAAACACGAGCTAACATATTCTCCTTTCCATCGTGAATGCCGACCATTTCGCAGTCTAGGGCTACAGCCTGGGTTAACCTGTAATATAATGACAACAGTAAAAAAAATACTGAACATTTTTCTTCATAATTATGGTTTCCATAGACTGAATAAAATTTCACCTAGATAGTTGTTGATCGTCTTTTCGGCTCTTGATCACATTTTGCTTCAGCAAACTTTTCGGACTTTTTTTCTTCCGTTGAACACGTAAACCGATTTTCCCCGTATCAGCAGATTCCGTGCTGCCTTTCCCCACCTGTCGAAAGTCCACTTTAAACAGTGAATACAGTAAATACGCAACTAGAACCGATAAGACAATGTTTACCGTCGTTGTCCCTCCATTCACCTCTAAAAACTTCTTCCAGTTCGAAGAGGCTGCCATGTTGATTAACACGCATTTAACAATAAATAATTATAAAATAACTTTTATAAGTTGGGATTAATATCAATTTTCAACAAATGCATCGCTCTCTTCCCATGGTCAACCGTGGTACTCAACGAAAATGTGGTTCACGCATTACGTCCATGATACATGAATCGCCCACTCCCATGTGCGCACTGCGTGGTAGGTAGGCTTTGCACATTTACTTTTTTTCTTTATGACCACCGCTCGAAGAGGGAGTTGTTTGACAATGAAACTACGACGTAGTGATATTCTTGGTTGATAGATGGCACTGGCATCACATTACTGCGTCGTCCCTCAATTTTTAAATTTTCTTTGTATTTCACATATCGTCTTCCACGTAAATACATTTTTTCAATTATTTATCAAGTTTTCATACCAAAACGAAGCCCTGACACCAGGAAATGACTTAGGTGATGTTCGCAGAAAAGAAGAACATCTGCATTGGTCATTATGTATTTATTGAATGAAGAAGCTCATAAAAGTTCAATCCAAAAACTACAATTTAGGAATTTAAAAATGGACCTCTCATATAAATGCCTATATAAATAACAAATCTTTGCAAAAGAAATGAGTTTTTGATAGGCAGCACTAAAATCATCCAATGATGCTTCATTATTTTCTTGTGCCTGGCTCTGCAGTTAAGAAAAAGAATCATAACAGAATAGTGACATTTTGCATGGAATTGTTCACTTATGAGGAATGTAGATTAAATCAATGAAAGTAATTTAAGATGATGGCATCTCAAAAAAGTTGTAAAAACATATTATGGCTGAATATTCCACTATCAGCCAAGAGGTTATCAGCTGGGTATAATTCCTATTATTTCATAGGAAAAACCCATGAGGAAAGACAAAATCCCCGGTAGGTATATACAAACCCATCAAGTAGTGCCTGTACATTTTACACGGCCTGAATAAAATGAAAGACAATAAATAAAAATAGATTTCAACTGCAACACATATAGGCCAATCCGGTCAAACATACAGGCATACACATCCGGTCTTTAGAATATGTGAAAATAGGTACCTGAATACACTTTGAAGAATTTGAAACAAATAGCGAATTATTTTCCAGGGTTATTGAAGACAGGCAATGTAAAATTATTAATTAGTTCATTTCATTCATCTCAATACAAAACTGCTTAATGGATACTTGAATGATAACCGAAAGGAATATATTCTTTAAGTCAGGACTAAAGAGATTGACACCTGAAAAATTGAAAATCTACTGCCTCAGACAGTAGTGGGGTTAAATTAGACAAAATTATCCTGTGTCCTAATTGTGTTCATTAATGCCTAACTGAAGTGATGCCTTGGTCAATAGAAGAAAAAACTCTTCAGAGGGACGGATTGTGTTTTGTTGATCATCACCTCAAAGAAAATATAAAAAGGTATTCTTAAATAAATTAGGTTCTGTTGTAAGGGTTGCTCTACATTGGTTACAAGGATGAACCTTAAGAATTATCAGCACCACGTGAACACCCAAGTATACAACTGAACCTATTTTTTTGGTTACTTAACATCAACTCTTTTCCCTGGTCATCAATTGGCTCTCTTGTAATGAATTGAATATGTTCATGAAATAGAAAGGATAAGTCAGTCGAAAGATCACTGCCATAATCCATGGTATTTCCATGGGTCTGGTTGGGAAGCAAACAGTTCATTAATGCATTTTTCAATGCTATCAGGAACTGGTTGGTTGGGGTAGTGATTATCCTCATTTTTACCCAATAATATTGACAAAAATTCCTATTGGATCTTGATTATTTTCTTTTGAGGAATCAGAACTGCTTACTTTTAAGTTCAGTCCACTGTAACATTAACGCCTTATTCACCCATCCTGCTAAGGAGGGTGGACTTTCACCTTTTTCTTTCCCAAGAACACCCATGACCTGACTTTTGCAAGGGCTGATTGCCAGTAATCCATGAGGCCTCACATTCCTAAGGGCCAAGTCAAGGGTTTTTGTATTGGTTATCCATTGCCCCATTGAGGTTGTCTTGAGTACAATCCACTTCCATGGTGAATTGTGCTGTAACAAGCTGATCCATGCCCAAAACACCTACAAGAACATAAGAAAGTTATGCATGAGGTTAAATAAAAATACACTGCATTATGAAAAGGAAAATAATTCTCATATCTCACTGCTCCCAACTAATGCATGTACTCCTGTGGCAACTAATAAAGCAACGCAATAATAAAGGACATTATTGTGCTCATTGCGGAACCATTAGCAATGTTAGTCAATTTATGTTTTGAGACAGGAGATTTTCCAACAGCTCTAAAATATTCCAAAACAGTACCTGTCTATAAGAAAGGTGATAAAGATGATTTAGCTAACTACCGCCCCATTACCATAGTCCCGTTTTTGGTAAAATTTTTGAAGCTACTACCTTGATCAAAAAGTTCCCGGAATAACCACCGTGTGGCGCTCCCATCGTTCCGATTTGAGTTCTGTTTTTTTTTGTTAAATTGGTACATCTGTTGTTGATATTCCCTTTAAATCTTAGTGTCATAACTTGACATTTGCAAAAGTTACGTAGCCAAGAGTACATCTATCTCTGTGTGTGTTGGCGATTTTTTACAATTTCAGAAATGGATTTAAATTTGCAACAACGAACTTGTATTAAATTTTGCGTAAAAAACGGATTTAGTGGCGCACGGACGTTGGAAATCTTGGAAAAGTGTTTCGGCAACGATTCTCTAAAAAAAACGGTCGTTTACCAGTGGCACGAGCGGTTCAGAAGTGGTCGTGAGTCAATCGAAGATGATGAACGCAGTGGCAGACCATCGACATCGAAAGTCGGTGAAAAAATTGATAAAGTAAAAGAAATGTTGGTCAATAACCGCAAATTAACCATCAGAGAAATAGCGGAGGACTTGAACATTGCCTATGGATCCGCCCAAGACATTGTGGTTAATGATTTGGGTTTCCGTCGTGTAGCAGCAAAGTTGGTGCCAAAAGACCTCAATTTCATGCAAAAAAGAGACCGTGTTGACGTCGCAAAAGACATGATTTGCGAGGCTGAATCCGATCCCACATTCATCAAAAGGATCATTACTGGAGACGAGACGTGGGTTTATGAGTACGACACGCAATCCAGACATCAGGCAAGTGAATGGCGTTCACCAAATGAGCCGAGACCAAAAAAACCACGTCGTTTTCAGTCAAAAAAGAAGGCAATGCTGACGGTTTTCATGGATTACAACGGTGTAGTGCATCATGAATTTTTGCCAGAAGGCCAGACAGTAAACAAAGAGTATTATTTGGGCGTTATGAGACGTTTGCGTGAAGCAATTCGCCGAAAGAGACCAGAAATGTGGGCAGAAAACTCGTGGATTGATAACGCACCGTCGCACAGTGCTATCATTATTCGTAATTTTTTGACGAAAAATGCAACAAATACCATCCAACAGCCACCGAATTCACCTGATTTGGCTCCCTGTGACTTCTTTCTGTTCAATCGAGTTAAAAAACCATTACGGGGAACGCGTTTTAGCAGCCGAGAGGAAGTAATGGAAAAATCGCAGGAAGCACTGATGGACATACCGAAAACCGAATATAAAAAATGTTTCGAGGATTGGATCAAGCGCTGGCATAAGTGTGTTGCAGTCGATGGGGATTACTTTGAAGGGGACAATATAGATTTAGATGAATAAACTTGTATTTTTAATTTTCTGAATAAATTCCGGGAAATTTTTGATCAAGGTAGTATTATGAAAGATCAAATATGTAATTTTTTTGAGTTAAATAATCTCTTTTCCAAATCCCAGTACGGCTTTCGATCTGGGAAATCTACAATTTTGGCAGTAGAGTCCATAGTTAATTATGTCATTAATGCATTTGAAGAAAAGGAATCAGTCTCAGTGACACTATGTGATCTTAGTAAGGCCTTCGACTGTGTTAATCATTCAATATTACTAACAAAGCTAGAATATTATGGTATTAAGGGAGTTGCACTGAAACTAATGAAGTCATATTTGGATGATCGCCACCAATTGGTTGAACTTGATGGCTATCGGTCTGCAGCTCTTAAAGTAAAATGTGGTGTACCACAAGGCTCTGTGCTTGGCCCAGTACTTTTCATTATCATGATTAATGATTTGCCCTGTAATATGAAACCTAGATCTGTTTTATATGCTGATGACACTACTTTTGTGCAAAAGTGTCAACATCCAGAAGATGCAAAGTTACGATCTAGCGCTACCCAAAAACAGGCTAAGGAATGGTTTGATGTTAATCATTTACAATTAAATACTAACAAAACTCAGCATATTGTGTGCAGTCTTAAATCAAAAATAACTGATATTGAAACTGCTAACATACTAGGAATTTATATTGATACAAAACTTAATTGGGAGACTCACATCAGTCAGACCTGTAATAAACTTAGTAAAGCTGTTTATATGTTAAGAAAGCTCAACTTTATCATTTCAAATGAGTATCGTTTAACACTTTACCATGCCTTCTTTCAATGTCATTTGAATTATGGTGTTGAGTTATGGGGTCATTCCCCTCATGTTAAACAAATTTTGCTACTGCAAAAGAGAGCTATTCGCTCTCTTGCTAATATACCACCACGTGATTCCTGCAAACCTTTTTTTATTAGGTATAGAATCATGACTGTATTTTGTTTGTATATCTTTAAGGCTCTGATTCATGTGAAAGTTAATCTAGAAACTTACCAATTAAGATCCAACCTCCATAACTATTCCACAAGAGGTAAATCGAATCTAAATACTACTTATTGTAGATTGTCATCAACTTACAACACATTTCACAATATGAACATACGACTGTATAACTATCTGCCTACTCAGTTGAAATCAGATGGTATCCAGAGTTTCAAGAATAGGGTATATACCTGGTTACTTGCTCACCCACTTTACTCTTTGGATGAATTCTTTTGTGACAATCTTCATCACATTTAAGAAAGTATGTTTTATGTTAAATAATACTTATATTGACGACATTTAATATGGTTGTACCATTTTTAAAATGAATAAAGTATTATTATTATTATAACATGATTACTAATAACTTGAGCAGCTAATTTTACATGGTTTTTCTGAAATAATGCAGGAGACAAATGAGTCTCCGTGAGGTTAAAGGATCTGAAAAATGAAGGATGATAAAGGTAATAAATACCATTATCATAAACACAGTAATCAACCCTAAGGTCGGTTTGGTATGTGATTGTAGAGTTCACCCAGTACTAATCCCCAGGCATGTGAAATTCACACATCAGGGTAGAGGGGCCAGTTCCTTTCCCTGTGTCGGTTATGATTACCCAGGAAGATCGGGTACCAGAAAAATCACAGAGCTTGGGTGGAGCTGCAGGTGCCCTGAGACTTACCCGGGAATCGAACCCGGGACCCTCCAGTCAATAGTCTAACACTCTACCCGCTGGACTACCGTACACATAAAATTATGAATTCCAATGAGATTATAAGAACGGAAAAATGTCATCTAAGAAATTAATTTTGAACCGTATTGTAAAAAAGGTTGCCGTGGGAAGTGATTATGTTTTTCAAAGCTTATTTCAATAACATGTTTAGCTCACAAAAAATTCTCAATGCTCCAAAACCGCTATTATTTGGTGGCGACCACCGAAAATCATCAATCATACCCGCAACAAACTATTATTCCCTATTACTTGCTCGCTATATTTTAGTGATATCTCAGTTTATCTACAAATAAATTGACATGGTCCACTTGAAAGCACTCAATTGAAAAACAGACTACACGGGAGAGTGAATAAAGATACTTATAATTTATTATAAAAAAGGTTAAGTTATAAATATTACAAATTATTAAATCACCAAATAACATTGAAAGTGTATATGTCAGACTTACATTACGAAACATTAACACCGCTCTAACGGCAATTGGACCAAGTCATCCTCATGTAAAACAACTAAAATGTACAGACATATATTGATTTCCCACGACATATCAATAAACATTACTATCTGAGCCTACATGTAAAATAAAAATCACACATTACAATGGAATTGTAAAGGTATCGTAACAATTCCCGAACATACTGGGTAGAAACAGAATTTTACTAACCATGGCAAGTAGAACCAATTCTTCATTAATTGACTTACGCATGACTATAATATAGTTACTCTACGCATAAAATAACTTTTGACAGTTATTAAAGCTAAAAGTGATTCCATGATTGACAGGCAAAATGAGCGCGTGACTTCGTTTGGTAATTAGTCTCATTACGAAACTATTTCAATTACTTGCCTCTCAATTACTCTCGAAAAGTTGAATTTTTTTCTTCCTCTTCAGTCACAGCCAAACAAGCAATATATTATTCATACCATTGCTGATTTTTGGTATATTCTACCAGGAAATATCACAGAAATCTCAACTCCTTTCGGAGATAGCGAAATTTAGTGTAAGGCAAAATTGTATCCTTTCCCGGGAAGACGCTACCTTCCCCCACCACCTCATTTAGCAGTGCAGGTCTGTCAGTTTCTCTTAGTTCTGACCCTCGCTCGCAGATGACCCAAAATAAGGCCGACCGGGGTTCACCATGTTAGCAGGGAAGGGAACAGAGCGCCGGGCTACCTTCCCTTGTCTCTTTCCAGGGGAATGAGATATTGTCATGGTTACCCCGCGAAAAAAGTGATTCATATGGAGTAAATTTGCTCATAAAAAAAGCTACCATTATGAAGAAATGTATTTTATTTAAAAATGCTGATGTAATATTTTGAATGCATAAATACTCCTACTTATATATTACATTTAATCATTGCATTGGAATGTACAGTAACCTCCCACAAACCTCACTTCACCTGGGGTCTCCCTAAACTCGGTGTAATGGTCATGCGTCAATTTACATCCGGCCTCCAAGGTTCTGGAAAATATTGAAAGCGTAAACAGCTGATAAACAGTTTCAATTAGTGAGTTAATCATACACCTCCGAGGCATTTTGATGAGGTCAGTTCAAGCCCAACTTCAGCTTGTGGTTATTAGAATGGCCATCCTACGACTGCGAGTATTACGCTCGACGTATGTGTGATTTAGTATGAATAGGTGGGGTGAAGTATTTACACCTTCGAAGACAACAGATTGAGGTTGCATTAAGAATTCATAGATTTATGAATAGGTATTTCCATCTGCTCGGTGAGAAACTTGAAACGTAACCTTGATAGGCTGTTATAAAGTGAAAATTAGCGCATTTGAATTAATTGATGGCTAGTACGACTCCAAAATTGAAAATGTGCTCTACAAGGCCCACTTTTGATTCAGACGATCTATTTACATCATCTCCAAGAGCTACAGTAAAATTTAAACTCGCCCAAGGTGAAATATTAACTCTGCCGTTCACAGTGGAGACTTCTACATACGTAATTAAAGAACAATTATCCTGCATGTTACAAATTCCTGTAACAGATTTAACTCTATCAATTGACTCGGTGGTTTTAAGTGATGCAGAAACTCTCTCAGATTTTGCCACTGCAAAATGTGGAACTATTAAAATGAATTTACATACCAGGCATTATATAGATCTCAATGCATTGGCCAAGAAAATTTATGGAGAGACAGCTTTAAGGGATGTCATCAGTGTTACAATTAATATGGGTATGTAAAATAACCGATTCACTTAGAGATTTTTATTAATTGTAGTAGCACGCGCGGGCGCGCACAGTTTGGTGAAATGCATCCCCGGATTTCTCTCGCAATGAACTAAACTCAGTGTTGCATTTTTTGCAACATGTGGCAGAAATGAGTTGAAACCTTGCGTCATGAGTCCTAATTTATATCTTTCAATTTCTCGAGACAGGTTCATCTTGATGGCGAATACTCGATGTCATTTGCTCCATATAGTCTCTTAACGATTTACCAGGCTTGATTTATCCTTACACACTTCATCCGTTCTTTTTTATTTTCTTGTGCAATAGCTTCGTGTCATCTACCTGGATCATGTTTTTCTTCGCATCATGCTAAGTTGCAACAAGTGAAATATTTTTTATTCTTTATTCCTTTAGATCTGCTTGGCATAAACTAATCTGCTTGAATTTTACTTTCCTTCATTAGAATTTACAATGAAAAAGGCCATGGAGAAAAGGAAATTCCTCCTTCCTTACTTCCAGATTCTGTTGCTTGTTGGTTTGATTGTTCTACTGTTTTTACCCCTTCGATTAATTATTCCGCCAATGAGAGGAAACCAATTTATTTAATCTCTTTTACAATTGGCTATTCTGGTGCTTTATTTGCTCTAAGAGGAAATGTTTTTTTCTAGAAGTCATATCCGTACTGATTATAACCACCTTTTTCTTCAAATACCATAAGCTGTAGCACTAAAGCCCATGTCCTAGTAAAAATACTTTTTTTATGCTCTGTCATCCAACTTCTTGACATCATGCTTACCCATGCTTCACATCCAAAAGCCGCTTACCCATGCTTCACATCCAAAAGCCTGTAACTTGTCCAATTTTACTTCTTTTTAGGACCATAATTCACAGGGTGGCTGATTGATTATTTAGATAGACATTAGTTCCTGATGTAAGCAGCAGTGTCCTAGACTTCACCCCAATAATATTTTGGCTAACCTGATTGGATCGGCTAACATCTCACTACATTCATCATGGTTGAATTTTGTCATTTAGCATTGATTTAATGCTGTGAGCAGTAGGGTACTTTTTTCGAAGAACATACACTGTATTTGTTCAAGTAATCTCTGAATTCATTACTTGTATATTCACCACCATTGTCTGATTGCATTATTTGAACTCTCCTTCTGTGAAACAGCTCAGCCTCCATTTGGAACTTTTCAAATTTGTTGAAAACTTCTCTCTTTGGTTTCATAATTCTCATGGCAAAAAAATGAGAAATCATTGAAAAAGTAACCAAATATTTCCCACCTCCCAAGAGATTTGGGGTCATTTTTTCCATACCATCAGAATGAATGCAGTTCAGAGGCATGCTTGACATGCTCTAACATCTTGAGTGCTCTCACCTCTCTGTATGTATTGTACATGTTATGATACTCCACATGACTCCATCATTTGTTTAAAAAAGTTCACCGCATGAACTATAATTTCTTCTTTGTTAAAAAGGTGTCCCTCCTTGGAAAGTCTTTTCAATCCTTTTCTTCCAACTTACTTGCAGAGAGAAAATTGTCATCATCTTCAAATTTTTGTTTAAATTTTAGATTCCCTTCATCTTTATTTCCTGTCATGAAATCTTGTCTCTTCTTGAGTTGTTTTTCAGAGCTGTCATTGTACATATCCTTACCGCTTCTTCAGAGCAAAGGCCTTTCCATTTTGTGCATATTTTTTATTTCATTTCTTTGACTCGTCTCTATTCCAGCTGGAGTTTAGCTTTCAAGTTTCTGGTTAAAATTTCTTCTTCACCCATCTCTAGACTCCTGACCAGACCTTCATACATTGATGTCGGTAGACCCATCAAATGAAAGCATGCTCGAGTTTGGTCCTACAGTTTGGTGCCAGCTTTAGTTACCTTCCTGTTTAAGACTTGTATTTTCACAATATAGTCTTGCATGCTCATATTATCATTTTGTTAGTATTTTTCAGTCCCTTCAACAGCATTACTTCATGCAGTAACCCAAAATTCTTGTGGAATTCTTTTAACGTGAGCCAAGCATCCTTGTCCCTGTCACACCCGCTTATATCCCTCAGATAATTGTCACAGTTAACGATAAAAACAGCAATACCTTTTGATTTATTCTAACTTCTGCTGCACTATAAATTGACTCTATTGCTTTCCCCACCACTGTTGCTTAATGAGGGCCACTTTTGTATGAATGCACCACATGAAATAATTGTCTTCTAACCTTAGGATGCAGAAATTGTCATGGTTTGAAGGCACATTTACTTAGTTCACTTAGTCATTATGCCTGTATATTATTATTATTACACAATATTCTTTCATTTTAAAGTTTCCAAATTTAACTTAAATTATACTCTGGACCACTGACCTTTTAATTATTTACCTTCTTTTTGATGCTTCATCAAGATCTTCATAGCTGGTACAGAAGTAGATTACCAGGTAGTGGCTCGGAGTCCAAAATGGTCAATGGGACAGCATTGTCTAAAAATACTTTAGCCTTTACCATGCTTTGTGGAAGGAGTACAATACAAAGAAATTGTTGCTTTTACTAACAGTCTGTCTTTTTTCAAAAGAAAGCTGTCAAAATAATCAGCTTCTAGGGATCACTGCGATCCAATGTACATTTTTAATTGTATTATGACAGTTTACAGCATATATATTTATTTTATCCTATATGTTGTAAAAGAATATGTTGATAATCTGTTGACAAAATTCAGTGTACATAATTATGGAAAATGAAACATATAAGCTAAATGTGGGTCGCCATGGTCCAGGGGTTAGAGCGTTGGACTAATGATCAGTGGGGCCCGGGTTCGATTCCTGGGCAAGGCACTCTGGGCACCTGCAGCTCCACCCAAGCTATGTGATTTTTTGGGTACCGGATCTTCCTGGGAAACCATAACCGGCACAGGGAAATGAACTGGCCCCCCTACCCTTATGTGTGAATTTCGCACACCGTCAGGCTTAGTACTGGGTGAACTCTACTATCACCTACCAAACCAACCTTCGGGTTGATTGCTATGTTTATGGTTTTTTTTATAAGCTAAATATGTCATCTCATTTGGCTGAAACCCAAGACTAAAATTATATTAATTGGTCTTTTAGCCAACATTTGGTGGAATTGATCTTGTCAAGAAATTGTGCAGAAGCACAAGAAAGAAATCTTACATGCAATACTCAAATATATGACAGATATTGGTAATTAGACATTAAAAAAGAGCTCAGCTCAGCGTATACAACATAGAAAAGCCAATCAGAAGTCATAACCAAGTGAAAAAAGAGGAAGCCAGGTGAAACCAAACCAAAGAACTGAAGAATATTATACAATGATTAGGACTGTAGCCACATTTTGATACATTTTCCTAAAGCTAACAATACTTTCTCTTCTAATTTCATCAGGTAATATATTAAACATTTTGAAACCCATAATGTTGAAGTTTTTGTTTTTTCGATTCTACAAAAGGGTACAACAAACCCTCCTTTCTAGTATCATGATCATGGCTATCTGCTTTAATGGGCAGGGCTGACTGATTTTCTTTTACTAGGGGAAGTACCTTGAAACCATATAGAGAATAAATTGTCATAATTTCAGCTTGTCTAAAGAAGGGATTACACATTTTATTGTTTTTAAACTAAAGAGACTCCTTAATGCTTTTTTGGTAATAAAAGCACATTTTTTGCACTGCTGGAATGTGCCTAAAAACTATGCCGTGGTTAATTTGACTTTGAAAGTATGCATAATACACATATATTACAGTATCTGGTGATGCAATAGATCTTATTTTCTTAATTAAATGTAGAACTCGACTTAGCTTTGAGCATACATTTTGTACATGGCTATCACAAGATAATATTTTTTCTAGATTAAAGCCTAAAAGTCGGTATCAATTTGATTAAATACCAGCCTCTGTATAAAGCGCCAATATTTCAGCATTCAAAATCTAACTACAATTAGCTTTTGAACAAATATTTTTACCCCATTAATGAAGTTCTTGAGGCTGATGCTAGGGACTTGTTATTAAATTAAATTGTATGAATATGCTTACTTTCTGTAACTGCAAAAATAGCATAGAAGTCATCAAAATATGGTTTTCCATAACTGTGTCTAATATGCCATTAAATGCATGATGATTTATTATTAGAAGAAAAAGTGAAATTCCCTTTTCATAAGATCATCTCTTTTTTGTACTGTTTGTAATTTGTAATACTTTTGCAGTTTACTTGTGATAAGAGCCATAAATAATGTAAACCCACAACTTTGTGATTCAACAATATTTCATTTAGAAATGATTCAGGTTTTGAAGTTCAGCATCATCATCAGGTCCTGATGATGGCATTGAATGTCAAAACTTGGGTCATGTCTTAATAAAATGCGGTGGAATTACAAAGTTATAGTTTTTCATTATAAAATTAATGGTTTCATAAATTGATGCCTCATGCAATCAATAAACGTTATGAAAAACAGAAACTTTGAAGTTTTATCATCATTTACTGTAACTTTCACTTTCAAATGGAGTTACTTGGTAATTTTGCACATCAAAATGAATTCAAGTTTGACTGTAATATTTAAAGATCACTGTCATTACCATATTGATATTGACGTTTCATAGGTACTCAGTTTTGTGTTTTCAATATTTTAATGTTATGTTGTGTTATGTAAACATATAATGATAAATGAAGATTATGAATACCAGAGGAAGATTCAGCACAGCCATTGATGAGAGATTTGAGAGGAGAAAAGAGAGCTGTAAAGAAGGGAATTGAATAATCTGAAGAAAGCTACTGCAAAAGTAGCAGAAGAGTAAGTTGATAGCTGGAGAACTGAAACCTGCCAACCAAGATAAATGAGCAGATAAGAGCAGCAAATTGAAAGGAGGAAACACGAAAACCCAAGATATTAAGGCAATAAGGATCATTCTAAAATTATGGAACCAAATCTTTCATTAGTTAAAAATGGTGAAGAAGACTGGACTGAAAACTGCTGTAAAGAAATTGGCAATGGTATAAAGAAGGGAAATACTGTGATAGCATATAAGCCGGCGAAGAGTCAATTGAGAAGGAAAGAAATTCAGCAACATCAAATGTGAAAATGGAATATACTGACAGAAGATGGAGTAATCTGATGGAAGGAGTATAAAAAAAGTTTTCCCAAGAGCAGAAATCAATGAAAAGTGGTTCTCTGAAGGTTCAGGTAGATGAAGGTGAGAAAGGCACTGATATACACAGAAGTGAATAAACATGCATATGAATATACATTTAAGTAAGGTGCCAGAAGCCAAAAATAGTTTATTAAGCACTTGAAGGAAAACAAGGATGTTCTATTTGGAATAATCAAAGAGTTATGGAAGTGGAAGATTACCAGTAGACTTTGAGGAGAGTATAATAATTGAAATACCAAAGCAAATTAGAAACAATAAGCGTGAGGAGCATGGAGCCTCAGAGCAAGTCACTTTGTGTATCATTGATAGAATTGGAGAAGGTGTTTGATAATGCTAAGTGAATGAAGGTGTTCAAGCTGCTAGAAAAACTTGGACTGGATTTAATTAACAGAAGGATAATCTGTCAACTCTAAAAGAATCAGGTTGCCTAAATGCAATGCAAAAATAATCAGCCACAAGGGAATTGGGTTGAATGCGGAGGAAATCTCTGCTTCATGGAGGATGTCACAGTTATAGCAGGAATCCAAAGAACTGCAAACATTCTGCAACATTTGATTAATTGAACACAATGGATCTAGTAATGCATTGATGCCACCTACCAGGAAAAGTAAGGGTTATATTTATTTTGCTCTCCACTTTAGTCCTCTTTGACACAGTACAGCACCAAAGGTGTCTCAGTGTTTCATAAAGGAAGGTTGATGTAATTTTTCATTAAATTTTCCAATTGCCTCTCTAATTAGATTTAAATAAATAAAAACCCAGATTCTTGACTGCTGGTTTCTTACTATCCGCAGATAATCATGCAGGTACACCTTCACTTGACTGTGCTCTTAATCCGAGTATGGTTGGTTAGGGTTTGGCATGATCTGTGAATTTAGCCTGTGGGGATCAATTTATACTCTTATCACTGTCTGTGTGCTTGTGCATCCAAGGTCAAATCCAAGGGATGCAATCATTGAGTTGATCATTCAGTCTGACCAAAATATTTCAGCTTTAGGAATGAGATGTCAGTGTATGGTTGACAACAGATGAGATGCCTCAAGATAGTTTGTTCAACTTCCTTGCTGTACCAGAGTTCTCTCAGTACTAAGGAGTGAATGTAATTTTTTGTTTGCGTGCTTTATTGATAAAACACAACTTTATGTCATATAATTAGTTCAATGTATAGTGGATCTATGGTCCAAGTTTCATTAATTTGACTCCAGTATTGAGTCAACAGCACTCATTGTCAGTTGAGACATACTCAGTTCCCCTTTCCCTGCTCTGGACGATGAAAAAGATCCTCAGTGAAGATTATTCCTTTGAATTTGGGAACAAGAAGAGGTCACATGGGGCATTGTTTGAACTATGGAGAAGATTAAAAGCACACCTCACATTGATATTCGTGAAATACCCGGCTACAAAATTTGTTGTGTGCAGCTTTGTATGACCGTGGTGCAGCATGCAGCCTGTTGCTATGAAATGTGACCTTTTGCCATTGATGTGGCCTTGGATAATTTTTAGCTAATCTATATGTAATGCTTCATTCATATGTAGTTGTGTATCTGGTATGGAATTCTGATTAACCATTTCGTGATTATGAAAAATTATAAGATCATAACTTTCACAGCTTGAGATAATATTATGTGAAATCATTCATTGAATTTGGATGAATAAAATCATATCCTATGCTACATTAAAACCAGTAAAACTTGGGCAGATTTATGTATTGTTTTGTAGATGTGTTGCTAGCTAAATTTTGGAGATTTGTTTCTCACCTCTAGTTTGGAGTTTATGATTATATTATATATGTGAATTTCACAAATATAGTAATTTCAAGTGTAAAAATAGCATACTTTCGATGCTCCTAATGTACATTACTATTTATAGCAAATATAATAGTTTACCCTTTTAAATAAGGAAAAGACTGATTATTATTCCCTATAGTAGGTACATACAACGTTTGTCCCAAAAGTAGTATGATTTCTTTTTCCTGGATTGACGGACTACAGTTTCTCTGGCTGGGTTAGAGGGAGGGGAGTCTCAGGAAAGGTTGTTGGCAGTTGCCTCCCAGCCTTTGTGGAGAGTGGATTATTAGTTTTTTTTGGGACAATGCCCTACCAGACTTCTTCCTCTTACCCTGTCTCAATTCCGTGCTGAAAGGACGTCACCATGGCTCGGTGTAAGTGTAATAATAGGCTGTGACGAGGGAGCTTAGTAGCATTCCAGGAGCTGCCTTTCAGAAGCCATATGAGGCATGGAAAACCTACTGGTAGTGGTGTGTGGACACACACCACTACCAGTTCACTCAAAAGTGTTTGAAGTGCTACTTCGAACACTTTTGAGTGAATGTATCAATTCTGGCAATAAATTTTTTTAATTGACTCAGTCCTACTACTTTTGGGACAGACCATGTAATTAGTAAATATTCGTAGCCCGAATTATTTTTTTACTTGGTTTAATTAAACCTTTGATTAGAACACAATTCACGAGAAATTTTATTATGCGTACATGAAGATTATTTAAGTCTAATGTATAAATCTGATTCATTTGTGGTGCTTTTCAGAAACAGTTAGTAACTTAGTTCATACATTTTTGCCATGACAACAACAAGTGTGTGGACGTGCATTGTCTTGATGAAAGATGACTTTATTTCTTGCCATACCTGGCCTTTTTTCATGTATGTTTTGCTGTAGTTGGTCCAGGAAATTAGCGTACTGTTAGTATTTTCCAGTAATGGCTTGACCTGTGGGAAGATAATCTGTCTGCAGAATCCCCTTTGCATCCCAGAAAACTGAAGCCATCACCTTTCTGGCTGACCATATTGCCTTTGCTTTCTTTGGTGGTGATGAATCAACATGTTTCCTTTGCTTTGACAGCTGTTTTGTCTTTGAAGTATTGCAGTGGACCCAAGTGTCATTTGTGGTCACAAACCAGTGCAGAAAATCTTGTTGGTTACTCTTAAAACGGGTCAAATATTGTTGAGAAATTTCTATTCTGTGCATTTGTGATCCTGAGTCAAGATTCTCAGCACCCATCTACTAGATGATGTTCTTATATCCAATTTCACTGTTAAAATGTGATAAACCCTTTCAGAGGACATCCCTGCATCTTCAGTGATTTTTTGCACTTTCAGTCAGCAATCCTCCATGATCTTTTTATGCACTTTTGCAATAATTTCTAGGGTAGCATTGTGGCCAACCACTACTCAGATCATCATCTAAGTCATCCAAAGAAACTCATTTGTCTAATTGGAAACTGTTTAATATGAAGGAGCAGAGTCCCCCAGAATTTCTGAAACTAGGAATGAATTGCCTTTGCTTTTATAACTTTCCTCATGAAGTATTTAATCAATGCTTGAATCTCAATTTTTTCATCTTCAAAAATCACTGCACGGGAACAATAAGAGAGAGGAGTCCACACCACAGTTCTTACCCCATAGCACTAGTATGTTATGTGTTTACTCATGATGGATTTCTTATTACTATGTGGGAAACTTGTTGTGCTAGCGCTGGCATCTGGCGATGATTCCAAGAGCTTTTCAAACTACCCTTGTATAAGGTAAAAGAGATGGAAAGGTCCCATGAGGAAGGCCAATGGACAAATTTGTTGGAGGTAGGATATTCAGTTAATTGTCATAGAGAAACCTTGTGTCAGCATTAGCCCTATTCATAATGAAAGGTGCCTTAAAGCCCACAGTTTCAAAATCAGTACTATACTGTTTCACAAGTAATACAAGTTAATTAATACATAGACGAGGTGCAGATAAAATTTCAATTTTTTGAAAAGAGGCTGAAAGTGGGAATAATAATTTTGGTTACACATCACTCGTACCTTATTTAGTAAATAAGGCCGTGGGGGTGGATAACATTCCCGCGGAACTATTGAAATGTTTAGGAAAATGTGGGAGGAAGAGGCTATATGAGCTGATTTGTAGTATTTATGAGGAAGGAATCTGGCCGGAAGACTTTGTGAGATCAGTTTTAGTTCCTATTCCAAAAAAGGTAAAGGCTACATCATGTGAGGACTACAGGACAATAAGTTTGATATCCCACACAGCTAAAGTTGTTCTCAGGATCATAAACAAAAGGATAGAGAGTAGGGCAAATGATTACTTAGGGGATGATCAGTTTGGGTTTAGGAAGGGGAGAGGTACGCGTGATGCTATTGCAGTAATGAGATTATTAATCAAGAGGAATATAGAACACAACCAGGAGGTATTTGCCTGTTTTGTAGATTTCGAAAAGCATTTGATAGAGTGAATTGGGAAAAACTAATGAGTATTCTGCAGAAAATAGGAATAGATTGGAGGGAAAGGAGGCTGATCCGCAACCTGTACATGTCTCCGACTGCTCAGGTGCGGGTGGGAAACAGGGAGTCCGGATGGGCAGTGTTAGGAAGAGGTGTAAGGCAGGGTTGCCCATTGTCACCGTTGCTGTTCAACCTGTATGCAGAGGAAATGATCAAAGAGGCATGGGAAGAACTGGATGTAGGAATGAAAGTGGGCGGGGAATTCGTAAAATCAGTTAGGTTTGCTGATGACCAAGCTTTAGTTTGTCAGTCAGCCAAGGGATTGCAAGCATTGCTGAGAGAATTGGAAATTCAGTGCGACAGGTATGGGATGAAAATCAATATTAATAAAACAAAGGTAATGCGATTTTCTAGAAAGAAAAAGGCTAAGCTAAACATTAAAATAGGAGGGCAAAAACTAGAGCAGGTAGAACAGTTTACGTATCTCGGTAGTGTTTTGGACCAACACGGTCAAAGTAGTAGGGACGTAAGGAGAAGAATTGCGCTAGGCAAAGAGGCTTTCACAAGGAGGAGGGAGTTGATGACAGGGACGTTGAGTAAGGATATTAAGAAAAGACTCGTAAAAACCTTGATATGGAGCGTAGCTATGTACGGCGCAGAAACGTGGTCATTGAAGCAGGAGGATAGACGTAGACTGGAGGCTTTAACTTGACTGGAGGTTGAAGACTTTAATTGAGGGGAGAATGTTAGGCAAACGAGGAAAGGGAAGGAACAGGATAGGGATGTTGGACGGGATGAAGGGAGGAAGAAAGTACTCAGAGATGAAGAGGGACCTGATGCAGAGTGGGATGTTGTGTTTTGCTGGGGGTCACAAATTGTTGAATTAGTAATTTTGTCCATCCAAAAACCTACCTTAACCGGTAGATTACCAAATAATAATAATAATCACTCGTACCATCTTTTTCTGCATCTTCAATACACTTAGAAGGTGGGAGGGCAGATCCCACAATACTATGGCATACAAAATTCAAGAATAAAATAATCCATAATATAATGTCATCAATATATTTTGGCTTACTCTATATTTTATGATGGAGAGTAAGTAGAACACAGAATGTACCTTTTTAGTTATGCCAAAAGCCATGTACTTGAGACATTTCTCTCTCTTGCATACACTCCAACAGGTTTACTTCAGCATCATTCATTTAAGGTTCACCAAATGGCTCTACTACTTTTTCAGAGGCATCTCTTCTAACATCATGTCACCATTCATATGTTATAATACTATTGCTTAATCTTTAGGCTTCCATGACGTCCATCTGATGGATGTTCCATGCTGCTTCCAGGAATTACCTTTGCATAGGTAGGCTTGTTGGACAACAGTTTCACCCCCAGTCCTGGAGACATTTTCAGCTCAAAGCGATCTTCATTGCATTTGGCTGGTATATATAGGACACACTGGCTGACCTGGAGTGATTCTGATTGGTTGTTCCTCATCGCTAAGGTAGAATCACTCTTCTCCATGTTGAAGTCAGGGTGTAGCCATCCTCCGAAAAGGAAAAACCGGTTGCATATGCCACCATCCCATACGTCACCGGAACGATGGAAAATATAAGTAAGCTACCCACGGAAGCATAACGTGGTAACTAGGTTCTCCACAAAGAGAAAAATTGGTGACATCATCCCTAATCCTAAGGATTGGATCCTCAATCTCATGTATAAATGAGTTTAAGTGCACATGTGGAAAATCCTATATTGGTCAAACAGGAAGGTTCATTAGATGCAGAATTAAGGAGCACCAAAGGGTCACAGAAAAGAAACAGTTCTGACTCAGCAATCACCAAACATGCGTGGTCAGAACGAGAACACATAATTGAGTTAGTCCAAACAAAAGTGTTGGCTAGAGAAAAATGCTATTTCCCGAGACTCACAAGAAAAGTGGTAGGAATAATGAAAAATCCTAAGAATTTCAACCATGAAGATGGCTATACTGTGACTTTGAAAAGGGCAAGGGTAATTCCACCTTAACACCCTGGAACAGCCAATCAAAGTACTCTGGGCCAGGCAATGTCTCTTATACATATGTATATAGTGGTCAAATTGCAACAAAGATCACTTCAACCTGAAGATGTCTCCAGGACTGGGGGCGAAATTGTTGTCCAATAAGCCCAGTGATGGTAATTCCTGAAAGCAGCATGGAATATCCAATGCTACTGCTTTCTCACTAGGGTCATCTTCATTTAACACTTCTGTCAATTTTACTCATGTAACAATTCCATGTCTTTTACTTGATGAGCTAATCACACATGACCTACACAGTCCGCCTTTGCTTCAACCATTGGAGAGTTTTTGTTTACAGCTAATAGCAACAAAAATATGATATGCAAGTCTTTGGAGGCCAATATATTTAGCTCTAGAGCCAGCCAGCCATTACCCATACCTGATGAGATACTGGCTTGTGTGTATAAAGAACTGTCGTCTGAAATTGCCCCTTATCTTGAAATAATATTTAATAAATCATTAGCAGAAGAAAGCGTGCCAAGCGGCTGGAAGATAGCTGTAATGCCCATATTTAAAAACGGGGACCGGGAGGAACCCAGTAATTATAGGCCAGTATTGCTCACCTCCATCTCCAGTAAGATTCTTGAACACATCATTGTTAGTTCCATAATGAGGTACCTTGATAGCCAAGATTTATTGATCAATAACCAACATGGTTCCGTAAAAGTAGATTCTGCAAAACTCAACTTGCCTTCTTTGTTCATGATATAATGCAGTCTGGTGAAAGTAATATTCCAGTTGAAATGATATTCCTAGATTTTAAAAAAGCTTTTGATAAAGTCCCTCATTGCAAGTTACTCGCGAAGTTGGAAACTTATGGAATACTTGGGAGTATTATATGCTGGATTAGACAATTTTTTAAAAATCTCGTTCAAACAGTCGTCCTGGATGGTGTATCATCCGATACTGGCAAGGTCACGTCGATTGTACCACAGGGAAGTGTCATAGGCCCCCTCTTGTTCCCTATTTACATAAATGACCTCAGTACCGTGGTTAATAGCAGGCTCCGTCTTTTTGCTGACGATGCAGTGATTTATGGGGACATTTGAAGCCGCGAAGACACAGTCGTGTTAGCTAACGACCTAGATGCATTTCAGAGTTGATGCGACACATGGCAATTGGAATTAAATTTGAAGAAATGCGTAGTAATACATTTTTGGGAAAAGAATAATTCCCTCCCATTTAGTTACAAAGTGAAACAAACAGAAATCGCGAGGGTAAATTCCTTTAAATCCTTGGGTGTAACAATTACTCACGATCTGTCCTGGGGAAAGCACGTACGAGAAATATGCGGTCGTGCTAATAAAAAATTGGGATTTGTAAAAAGAGTGCTGGGTAAATGCGACGAAAAAGTGAAGGAAAGATGTTTTCTTGCCCTAGTCAGGCCCCACCTAGAGTATGCTGCCAGTATATGGGGTCCTCAAGAGATAAATTTGATTTCGGAATTAGATCGAGTTCACCAGAGGGGAGCTAGATTTGTCAAACATTGTTATGACCAACGCAGTAGCGTAACTACTTTGCTAGAAAATTTAGGCTTGGATTCCCTTACACAGCGGCGTTTACAATATAGATTAAACTTATTAAAAACATTTAAAGATGGGTCCTTTTCCGATGACATTAAGAACATAATACGAACCCCAATGTATTATGGGCGGAGGGATCACGAATATAAGATTAAAGAGATAGACTGCAAGACTGACAGGTTTAAATGGTCATTTTTTCCAAGAACAATAAGAGACCAGAATGCTTGTAATCGAAATTCCCCAGGAATCAGCTTGACACAATAAGTATTAACCTACAAGGTAGGGACTGCGCATGGTTATACAAGTATATTTATGTATTTTTTTTTTGCAGGTTCCCCCCACCTTCCCCCATCCATTTGAAAAACCCTAACCCCCTCATCCCTTACCCTTTCCTCCTGGTGCTGCACCCCCTGCCACACACCTTTTGGTGGCTCGCAGGGTATTGATGTAGATGTAGATAGATGTAGATACCTCATGCAGCTTTGCCTGCTCACCGCTACAGCAGTCTATTGGTCAGTTTTGGCACATTTTCACCAGCATGCTGCATGCATAACCCACCTAGATATACCAAACATAGCCTAGTCAGATCCTATGTCCACTTTCACAACTCAACAAGCCAACACCCTTTCTAGAAGGGCTGCCTTGAGGCCTGCCATCATACTGCTACCCAACACCAGGCAGTGTACTAACATTCCAGGATACAATGCATTATAAAAATGTAGTTATTATTTCTCTGACCTTTTTACTTAGTTAAGCTGCTTGGTTTCTGTTTGACTCCTAAAATATCATGTTCAGAGGTGAAGTAGTTTTGGCCTTCTGTCTTAACAGAATTGCCAAGCACTTTTTTTAGAAGAAGAATCCTAAGCCAACATGTCTAAACTGAAGATAACTAACTCCAATGCTGATATTTTGGCTGATCTAGTAACCATTGGCGGATGTGATGGAATATCTAATGACTTCACACTACTGAAACCTAGCAAAACTACAAATTAGACCCATGAGAAGGCCATCGCATGCATATACACGTGGAGCACATCAAGAAAAAATAGCATTTATCAGCAAAGAATTAATAATAATTGAAAGCAGTCTATTCTGCACAACTTTCAAGTAGAAATGCACACACACTAAAGCCTGCTTTGTGACAAACTAATGAGTCAAAGTCAATGCTTCCAAACTGCACTTCATGCCCTGCTCCCACCTCAGTCCCCTGGAACATGTTTCCCCTCCTTACCCACCTCACATTCTCCTATTAACATTACTTGATTAGGTCTGCTCTTCACAGCAGGTGATCATTTTCATGAAAGCACATCTCTCCTCCCCATTGACAGTTGACCAAAATAATGGTACTGAAGTCAGTTTTTTTTAATTTAGACTTATTGGCTGAGCATTTTTCTTCTAAAAACTTTGTGCCATTGGCTAATGTGTTCAATTTCATAAAGTACATTGGATGAATGCATTATCAGAAGATTATCAATACTCTTTGTAATAATTTTCTCTGAAAATTTAACTGCAATCTTATTCAGTGGTTGTAAAATTTGCATTCTCTGGAAAATGTCATAGAACTTTCATGCCCTGAGAGACTGAAGTAAAGTTATTGTTGTTAGGATGATGAATTACTTTTTACTTCAAGGGACATAATTGAAGAATTGATAAAAAAAGTGATCATTGATTTATAGGTGAGGGGAAAGAGCCTGAGCATGTCTTGGTGGAAATAATAAAAGAGAATTCAAATAAGGCATTTATTGGTGGTTACCGTCATCGCCTGAATGGAAAAGAGTATCACCACGTGTCCTCCCAAACACACTCCTTTCGTAAATTTGATGGTAATTATGTAATCATTATTGATTCTTTGCTTATGACATCTTGTTTTCATATATATATTGGTGAATTAGCATAAATGCCTACCTCTTAAAACTCTTAACAATACTTAGCGCCCCCAGGAATTGAGTTTAAAAGTTTATAGCTCTGCTCAGTTGTATGCCGCTAGTTTTATTAAAATGTCATGCCTTTTTTTTCATTATGGTGGCTGAAATTCCTCTCTGTTGCCATTTCCATGTTCCCTGGCATGCGTGATCACTGGTAGCTTGTGTGTGATATTATAGCAGAATCTGCATTTTGAGCCATGCTCTGCCACAAAATCTCATCATTATAGTATATTTAACAATTTGAAAAAAAATTTTAATTTAAAAATGCATGATGTGATATGTGATGAAGTAACACACCATATCTTTTGGCAAAAAAGTAGTTTATAATATGTTATTCCTTATTTTTTTCTGTTCTGAAAAAATAATAACTTACTTGATATATTTTTTGCTTCACTTTGAAAAAGTGAGAATTTAAGTAAAATGACTTCAGATGCACTGGCATCTAAAGTTATGATTTCTCCAATGTGCACATGTATGCATTATTCAATTTGGCAAAAGCTGATGGAATCATGTATTCAGTTTAAATGTTGATGGTATAACTCCCAACTAAAAGCTAAGCTCCCTTGGGGTGTATGCTGGCAGTAAATCTGGATTATTTGTTATTTTATGAGTTTTAGTGAAGCACTATTGTCCATACTCTTATGGGCAAGTTTGTGACCCAAAATTTGGAGGGAGGATGAAGGAGTAGCCATAATGGCCCATGCCAATTGACCATGAGCCTATTGCACATGTGTAACCATGGGTAATAACATTTAGTGCAATGGTATATGTTTATCAACCAAAGCATATAAACAGTAGGATGTTATTTAATTTTTTTTTTATTTAACAACCAGCATTACAAGTAGGCGATGTTCGGTGGTAATGTTCTTGATTACGAGTCATAAACCACTTAATCCATTCATTACACATTAAAACATACAAGGAAGTACATACGGGTTTATCACGTACATTTCTCACTCACACGTTACAGTTAATTATTTTAATTATTTTAAGGAGAGCATACACCTCGTTTTAAATTTATCTAATGAAAAAGGGAAGGACTTAAAGATATCCTCAGGTAACTCATTCCATTCTTTTATTCCACGATTGAGGAAGGAGTTTTTTTTTATGTTTGTTTTGTGCCCTCTATATTTTATTTTGAACTGATGGTCCTTCCGCCCAATGTAATTAGGTTTGTCTATTCTTTCTGAGAGCTCCTCCCACCCCTTCTCTTTATTTACTATTTTGAACATCCCACATAGCCTGTTCAGCTTCCTTCTGAGTCGGAGCGGTGTCCATCCTAGTGACTCTAACAGTGTCCATCCTAGTGACTCTATTTCATTTTCAAAATAGTGGAATGCATTTTTAAAGGAAACATGTTTTTAAATCATTGAAGTTATTATTATATATTTCATGGTAGGGCATGGGTCAAAAACAACACAAAATGCCATGATGCCCAGGAGTATTTTCAGACTTATTTGAATATTGAGTTAGTAATGGGGATGTTTTTGCTGTCAAAATAACCTTGGAATTTTTCACTGCAGAGCACACATTTCCCCACATAGCTCTTGACTCAGATCCTCCTTCAATTAGTTCCAGCTGTTGCTTGCCCTCTACTTGCTGTTCATTGGCAAAATAAACATTTTTTCTGTTATTTTTTTAGTTCACTTAATACAGTTTTCAAGAGTTCAATGTCAGGTCCCATGTTGGGATGACTGAACTTTGGGATCCTACATGAAATACACTTTCAATGGACATCACGGCTAGCAGAGAGTGCCTTCAGAGATATGTTATTCAAGTTTGTGCATCTATAGTGATATGTGGTGAGGCAAATATGAGATAAGTTAAAATTATTCTCATAGTGTGGGCAGAATTTTACAAAAATTGCCATTCAGAGCAACCATTTTAGCACTTGTGGAATCAATATTAATTGAATGAAGGTAGCACATATGTCATTTTAAACTGATGCAAATTAATTTAATGGAATATGGAATGTCATCAGTGACATTGAAGCCATCATAGTCTGGCCTCCAACCTCCACCATTTCAACTCAAGGAATTCTTGTAAAACAGCCTTGAAAAAATCAGTTATGTACTTATTAATAGTTACTAGCAATTTGAGATATGACTAATATCTTCCATAAACATCTTCACATTTAAAGTTAATTAAATCACTTTATTTTTGGGAAACTTTTACAAACCACAGTTGAAGGTCGTATATCCCATGTTTCAATGCAAAGCCATGTTCATCAACAGGTGGGGCAAAGGAAGCAGAAACTTGCTCACTTATGCTCAACAAGGAGGGGCTTTACTATGTAACTGCTGGATGTTGGGGGAAAATCAAAAGATAAAAGTACTCATTACTTTCAGGGTCACCAATTATTTTTAAAATTTTCTAATTGCTTCAGAGCATTAAGCTCATATCAGTTGTTAGTTGAGTGGAAAGTGTTCTCAATAAAATCACCCTTGTGGTCATAGTGTAAAAGTTTGGCAAAATTGCTCTTTAATTCAAAATTATTTATGAAAATACTCTTATTTTTCTCGAGTCCTTACAGGCTTAGACTATCAGCCCTTGCAATATTCTAAGATGAACTGAAATTTTATTGTAAAGACTGAAGAACATTTTAGAGCTTTAGTCGTCATAAATTTGTGTTTCAAGGGCAGTGCTAATGTTAAACCATGTAATTAAACTTACCATAACATTAAAGTAGAAAAGTTAACATGCTTATTGATTTTTTGTGCAGACACTTCATGACTGGTGATTTCATGTTTTAGTTGTAAGATATGAGAGAGATTCCCAAACAGCACTAGATGCTGCTTCTAAACTGGAAGGGACTAATGGAACTAAATCAACTCAGACTCCAGTAAAAGGACTCTATTTATTAGAGCCTCTCAATATTGAGATAACTCCAAGAGAATATGCCAGTGCAAAGGAATCAATAGAGAAGGTAGGCTGCGGACTGAACATTTGGGCATTGCAGCAACTTTAACGTTGGATTGCAGTAAACTTTGGAAATGGAAAGACGACTGTGGACATGAATCAATCAAATGTTAATTTGTGCACCTTTCTTGCAGGCATTGGTTCTTCAGAAATATTGGCGACGTTGGATATTAAGGACGAAGATGAAGTCAGATAAATTTGGAATGCAGGGGCCTTTGGAGGAAGGGAGAGGACAATTTATGCTTGAAACAAGCCTTGGTTTATTTCATTCAAATCAAAGGACGAGAGTTAATAATTTTAATGGTGAAATGGGGAACTATAAGGAAGTTAGAGAAATTTTTACGGGGAACTTGAAGACTTATTTTAATAAATATCTTCTAAAAAAAGAAATTGAGCATTTGCATTCCAGAGAGGAAGGTGGAAGATCTTCTATGAAAATAATGCAAGATCAGAATAATTTAAATATAATAAAAAAGGTATCAAAATTTTCAAACTCGGAATTTGTCAATAATAACCCTAGGCATGACGATATTAAGGATATTTGTGTTAATTTCATAGTTTAAAGATTCACAACATAAGGTAACATTAACAAAGTGAAGACTTTCTGAGCATAAAATAATTATTGGCTTAGATAAGTTGATAAAAGTAAGTACAATGCTTTTTTTCTCCTCGATTTATTTGTTTTAAAATTTTCCCATGGAATGCCACCCTAAAGTTCTGTAGACCACTGACTTGGACTGGTGAACTAGGACACTCAATATCTGTGGAGACAGAGCACCACAGGAAATTATCTGATTGGAATGAAGTCTACAGGCAATATACAAGCGATGAGTTGTCAATGCAAGAAAGGAGATCATTGATAATGATGATGCGGGACATGGTGAATAAATAATATTTTTCAATGACCATACATGATTATTTTAAATAATTGACTGGTTGCAATATAAACTTTGAGGGGAATATCAGCCTATTTGGTAGCATATTTGACTACTGACAGAATGGCCTGGGTTCAAATGTACATAGGTGACTGTGGGCACTAAGATTCACCCAAGCCTAATTTTTGATTAGAATGATAAAGAAACTGGTGTTTGATATGACCAATTCATTTTTGACAGCTAGATAAAATGGAAGATTTGGATAATCCCAGAATTCAAGACCTACTTTCTGAGCAGCTTGACCTGCTAAACATTGGAGTTGATGATAAAGGTCTCTCAACACTACAAAAGATTACAGGGAAATATTTGCTGGATTTTTTGGAATATTATGGAAAAAAATACTGTACAAAAGTTGGTACATTTTATTTGCCATAAAATATGTCAATCGAATACTGTTTTAGGTTATATAATTCATTATCTAATGTTTTTCAATTTAATTTAATGACCTTCTGCCATTTCTTATATTAATAGAGTAGTGGTGCTCTTCTAGAAAATGCTGACCAAGTGTTTGCTTGCAAGTATTGCAAGAGATTTAAGCTTCAAAGTTCCTTCAGGATGAAATCAAAAATGAATGATACCAATGTGTGTAAGTCTTGTTTTTGGCTGGGGAATATGAGCCGACAGCGGGTTGATTATGCTGTGTATCGATCTATGTTGGCATCCATTCAAAGGGAAGAGGAGAAATACCATTGTTTATTTTCATTAGCATTCATGATGCAGGTAAGAATAATTGTCTTTCATTCCATTTCAGATGTGTGAATAAAAATTATGTGAATTGTTTTTATTAGAAATATTACAATATTGATGGACATGAATTCATTGTGCATTATAACTAAAGAGTTTCAATGCAGTTTACATTTTCATCAATAGTTTCTTAGGGGTTTATGATTTGTAGGGCACCTTTTGTCTTATTTTATAGTCCTCCTTGTGAATCATCTATAGATGTTAAATTTATGAATGGTATGAGAAGGTACATGTTGCGTAGAGAGCAGAGCAAAAACTTAAGTATCTTAGATTGTAGACTCTCATAGGGATTTAATGATGCAAAGGTGACACCAAGGATTTTTAAATTGATATGCATGGAACATAATGTGACCTCTTGTGCTTCAGTGAGTGTCTTCAGGAGCAATTCAATGGATGCACCTTCTTTGGGTGTTTAATTTTATTTTGATCCATTTTGTCTCTTTGTCTTTCTGGCTATTGACTCTGGCAGCCATTGTTTTTACTTACATTTTTGTCCAAATCATTGTTTACTTTCTCTTTTCTGCCTTTGGCCTCAAAAAATGTGTTCAGTGCTCTATATGCTCCCTTGGAGAAGGCTCTTCCACACGTGTGGTAGGAGGTATCCATGATTTTGGTTGGAATTCTTTGTTGTTTTCTAACATGCTAGCCTTGGGAAATAGACTTTGTACTTTGGCAAAACCTTTGTATTTTAAAATTCTAATCAGTGCCTCAGCTTGGATATCAGGTGTTTCATGAATTCCAATTTTCCCCATTATTATTCCTAACTTTCGCTCTGTTCCCTTGGATTTGGTTTATACTCCCCTGCGGGTCTGAATGATTCCGATGTTATTAAAAATTGGTGCATTAGGAGCACCAGAACATTTCTTTTTCTGTGTTCAAGTTAGTTATTCACTCTACTCTTGAAGTTATCTATAATCATGAAGGTAAAATACTGGAATTAGGTCGCCACCATAATCTAGTAGATGACTATCATAAATTTTCAGATTGTGGAACATCACTTCCATACTCACTTTTATATTTCTCAGGCATCTCAAAGTTTGAATGTTTAAAACCACAGATGCTTATTCCTTATCTTACTTACGCTTATTTCTTATACACACACATGCTTATTTCTTGCCAAATGTCAGTCACAAATTGTATAGTCTGCAGATCATTTATGCACACACTTGCATGATTGCGGAAGAAAGTTTCAGCATGTTTTTGTCGATTGTTTCTAGGATGTGGTTCAATAGCTTAACATTATACTGCATCTTCAAATTTTCTATAATTCTCATATCCATTGGCTGCAGCAAGGATGTTGTGTTAGCAGGCAGAAACTCTAATTGGATGTTTCGTTAAACGCTCTGAACTCTTAGGGTATGTCGCATGGCTGTCAAGCACCAGGCGTTTTCTGGATTTTCACTTAATTTCTAAATCCCATTTTATTAGCTTATGCTTGAAAGTGTCAGAATTTCTCTATGCATTCTCATAACCATATTTTTTAGCCTTATAAACTTCTTCATTTAAAACCCTTTTAGACATTGAGACAATTCACTATTCTCAGTTATCAAAAGTTTTTTTGACAGTTCCCTACATACTGGAAGAACATGGCATAGTGATGCGATCCAATACTTCTTTTGACTCTGATAGTTCTACATATTTGTAGCAAAGAGAACCATTTAGTGTAGAACAATTAAACGGTCCTGCTTCATTGATATTGTAGATATCATCAGTGCAAAATACCTGTACCTAGATGAGTTAATATCCAGACTGGCATTCAATTTCAGTTACAGCATCGTCACTTCTTTGCACCATGCACACTCTTGCATTTTATCTCATTCTAGCATTGCTATCACAATAATGAGCCATCTGATGACTTAAAATATATCATATGACCTAGCTTCTTAGTTAATTCCTCTGATTTCCCTTTTAACACTGGATGACTGATACATAGCCCTTGTTCACTTATGACAGAAAACCACTAATTTAGGGTGTCAACAACAGGATCCTTACTTGATGCATTGGATTTTTGGATGCTCCCCTATTTCCATTGTGTGTCCATTCTTCATACAGCTCCATGTAATTCTATAGTTGTATCATATATGTGATTCTAGATTTTGGTATGTCTGTTACTGCTGCTACATGCCAATTACTAGCATGTGGTGGATGATCTTTTTATTGTTCTAGTATGGTAATTATAAAACTTCTTATGTCACATCAATGTTATAATTTTAATATTAGTGACATAAAAATATCTTTCAATATCCATTTGCATGCAGAGGAAGGGTGAAATCGGTGCGCTGTACAGCAAAGTTAAATCGTTATCGGGAAGTAAGAGAGGGTTGATCTATGCTAACAGTTAGAGATGAGGCGGGTAAGGTAATAGTTGACACAGGAAAGATCCAAGAGAGATGGAAGGAGTATATAGAAGAACTGTATAGTAAAGAACTTCGACCAACAAAGTTAGACATTGAAAAAGAATATGACGTAGAGGAAGATAGCTTAGGTCCAGGCATACTAGGCAATGTGATAGAAAGAACATTAAGGGAGATGAAACTAAATAAGGCGGTGGGGGTGGATAACATTCCCGCGGAACTATTGAAATGTTTAGGAAAATGTGGGAGGAAGAGGCTATATGGGCTGATTCGTAGTATTTATGAGGAAGGAATCTGGCCGGAAGACTTTGTGAGATCAATTTTGATTCCTATTCCGAAAAAGGTAAAGGCTACATCATGTGAGGACTATAGGACAATTAATTTGATATCCCACGCAGCTAAAGTTGTTCTCAGGATCATAAACAAACGGATAGAGAGTAGGGCAAATGATTACTTAGGGGATGATCAGTTTGGGTTTAGGAAGGGGAGAGGTACGCGTGATGCCATTGCAGTAATGAGATTATTAATCAAGAGGAATATAGAACACAACCAGGAGGTATTTGCCTGTTTCGTAGATTTCGAAAAAGCGTTTGGTAGAGTGAATTGGGAAAAACTAATGAGTATTCTGCAGAAAATAGGAATAGATTGGAGGGAAAGGAGGCTAATCCACAACCTGTACATGTCTCAGACTGCTCAGGTGCAAGTGGGGAACGGGGAGTCCGGATGGGCAGTGTTAGGAAGAGGTGTAAGGCCCATTATCTTCATTGCTGTTCAACCTGTATGCAGAGGAAATGATTAAAGAGGCATGGGAAGAACTGGATGTAGGAATGAAAGTGGGCGGGGAATTCGTAAAATCAGTTAGGTTTGCTGATGACCAAGCTTTAGTTTGTCAGTCAGCCAAGGGGTTGCAAGCATTGCTGAGTGAATTGGAAATTCAGTGCGACAGGTATGGGATGAAAATCAATGTTAATAAAACAAAGGTAATGCGATTTTCTAGAAAGAAAAAGGCTAAGCTAAACATTAAAATAGGAGGGCAAAAACTAGAGCAGGTAGAACAGTTTACGTATCTCGGTAGTGTTTTGGACCAACGTGGTCAAAGTAGTAGGGACGTAAGGAGAAGAATTGCGCTAGGCAAAGAAGCTTTCACAAGGAGGAGGGAGTTGATGACAGGAACGTTGAATAAGGATGTTAAGAAAAGACTCGTAAAAACCTTGATATGGTTCGTAGCTATGTACGGCGTGGAAACGTGGTCATTGAAGCAGGAGGATAGACGTAGACTGGAGGCTTTTGAAATGTTGGTGTGGAGAAGAATGGAGAGGGTGAAATGGACAGACAAGAAAACAAATGAGGAAGTACTTGGCATGGTGGGCGAAGAGAGGGGTTTGTTGGGAGAAATCCTATGGAGGCAGGAAAAGTGGATGAAGGGGGTATTGACCGGCAGCGGGATGTTGGTGACTTTAATTGAGGGGAGAATGTTAGGCAAATGAGGAAAGGGAAGGAACAGGATAGGGATGTTGGATGGGATGAAGGGAGGAAGAAAGTACTCAGAGATGAAGAGGGACCTGATGTAGAGTAGGATGTTGTGTTTTGCTAGGGGTCACAAATTATTTAATTAGTAATTATGTCCATCCAAAAACCTACCTTAACCGGTAGATTACCTAATAAATGCATTTGCACATAGTTGACACGGGCTTTAAAATTCATATTGTAAGAAGTTAAACTCTAGGGGAGTTTGGTGGATACTTAGAATGAATACTTGGAATCCAATATCTTAGAATGGTGGTGAGCTATGAATAGAAGTTTCACATTCTTGCCAGATGTAGATCCATATAATCCTTAGGAGGTTTTTACAATTTAATAAGTATGATCCTTAACCTCCTTGTTGACTTAAAGAATTCATAGCATCTTCCAATTTCCCTAAAAATGGTTTAAAATACCTCCAGCATATATGCTGTCTGGTTGGGTATAGCTTTCTTTCCTTTTATTTGGGAAAGGCTTTAATGTGAACAATTGATTTTTTCCTTTATCAGACAGCATTTAATATGGAAATAATCATCTTTCTCCTGTTGATGATGCGCAGCATCAAAACCATGGTGGTGAAATATTAAATCCTTTTGGTGGAAATGTTAAATTTCTTTTTACCCTCATCTTCCTCCTGTTGTAGAAAATATTTACTTTCTAGGAAGAAGACATTCATTACATTGTTAATACCATTTGGCATGGAAAATCTGCTCTAAGTGAGACCAAAGATGTTAGTTGCCTTCGACTATGTCGTTTTGACAATTCAATTGCTTGGTCACCATGGAACTGCTTTCTCTTAACTGAGAAAGAAATGCGAGCTCATGTATTTGTTGATAATCATCTTGAGGTAAGTATCTGAATGATCAAGAAGTGCATTCAGGCTTATTTCAGGTGAAAATAAGTTGCCTTTCTTTCTGATGCATGTTTTAATAACTGCATTCATGTTATAACAAAATGAAGAGGGAGGTTAACTTTGGCATAAGACAATGTTCCCCTTCTATTAAGTCAGCAGAATAAATTACATGACTCAATTATATGCCTGAGCGACATCATTTGGAGCTTTAAAGCTTTTGTGCATTAAACGTATTTTCAATATGAAGATGCTGAGCATGCATGAATACTGAACCTCATTTAGTTAATTTTTGATTATCCATATGTGAATTATCCATTTTGTGGATTATCCATGCTTTCTCTTCAAAGTGCCTAAAAAATTTAATGAAATTACTATTGTACGGAGAATTAAATGCTTTGAAGTTTCAATATACTTTCAAAAAACATAAGTATGAAATGGGCATTCTTGAAAGCTTTTAATTCCACAAAATGAAAAAGCTGTCAATAGTATTTAGTGTATAATTGTAAACATTTTTGCACTCTCTGTACTTTCCCATTATCTCTTCCCTTGCTTTTATTAGCCCTGAGAATTCCATATTCTCCGTAAGGGTTTACTGTGCATCAAATAATTCATTAATGATCTATACTACATTATTTTAATTGATATCATATGATAAATATGAATCTGACTGATTCAGTGCATCCTATGAAGCCACATTATAATTAAAAAAGGGTGAAATAGTCACAATAATAAAGCTCCCATAAATATAGAAGCCTGAATGTGCTTTATAACGAAAATGTAAGTATGCAAAAGTTTATAAAGTGAAGGTAATATTATCAGCACACACTTGTCCTAACCTTGTAGTAAAATCAAGGTATGTTACAAGGTGTGATCAAAAAAAGACTGGACTGATTTTATTCTGCGCAAACTGTTCAACTGATCGAAATGAGACACAGTGCGCCATCTAGCGACAAATCTGATGACTTAGACAAGAGGTGTTGCATTTGTTTACGTCGAGTCATTACACAGCAGCAACGGTACGTGTGTTAACCTGTTCATTGCCGCGTGCAATGACAGCGATGAAGGAGCTAGAGGAGAGTGCGTGAAATTTTGTATCAAACGTGGCAAAAGTGCTATGGAGACATTTGGAATGAGTTAGCAAGCCTTTGTTAATGAAGCTATGAGTCGAAACCAGTGTTTTGAGTGGTACAGTCATTTTAAATTGGGCAGAACCTCGACAGATGAAGATTGGCGAACAGGGCGGCCTTCCACTTCAACAGACCCCAGCCATGTCAAATTGGTGAACGATTTGGTGCGGGCAAATCGCCGTTTAACTGTTAGGGTGATAGCCGAGGAAGGGAACATTAGTTTTGGATCCTGTCAGATAATTGGAGGAATGGAAGGAAGCCATCAGAGTAATCTCGTGGGAATCTCATTATGCACCATTAAGGCCTATATCCCAGGAATTAAATTTGGAACCACTCCTGTGCATTTATATTAACGTTTTTAATTTTTTATATATAAACAACATTGGCAACTATTCCCTTAAGTCTGACTATCATTATCATTACACCCGAGGAAGGCGCAACTACCATTTCAGCAATATTAGAACTAAAGCATTAAAAATAGGTTCCAGGGAAATGGGCATCAGATTATATCACAAATTACCCAACGGTATAAAGGATAATTGAGGAACTACTTCATCAAAACATAAATAAAAAATATATCCACAATGTTACATGTTCTACTCGGTTGACAAATATCTTAATAATATTCCTGATCTTTGAGTCCATACTTTTAGATCATAGCAATGCTCTTAGTCTAGATTATAATAATGCTCCATGATTTTTAATGTATATAAAAAAACCATAAACACAGTAATCAACCCAAAGGTCGGTTTGGTAGGTGATGGTAGAGTTCAACCAGTACTAAGCCCGATGGCGTGTGAAATTCACACATCAGAGTAGGGGGGCCAGTTCCTTTCCCTGTGCCGGTTTTAACGTACGGTTTTAATGTACTCGTATATATGTGTGCATATTATATTTAATGTGTGTGTGCGTTTGTGCTTCATTTAATGTAATTTTTAGTACCATATTTTGAATCTCAATTGAGCCTGTATGCATTTGACTCCTTTTTGACATGCTTTATATCAGCAAGGCCACAAGTGATGCAGGTCCTACTTTATGTCAACTAAAATGCATTTTAAGAAAGGCTAAAAAAAAAATACCTTTAAGAAAATATCTCTTCCTTAAATGATAATGCATGTTTTTGAATCTTCATCTACCATGGTGTACTTTCTTATTTCTAGAAGCAGCTTATTACCTTTTCCTTGTACAACCTTCACTAATTTTTGATGATTTTTTTCAGGTGTATGGATCATGGTTATTTGAAAAAGTGAGAACAAAACACTTAATGGCTCGTTTGCATTTCCAACATCTGTGGAATAAAACTTCAAAACCCTTGCAGAGTAAAGCCTGGAAGAACATCAAGAGATCTCACAACATGCAAAATATTTCTTGATTATTGTCAAAAATATATGAAAATAGTGTCTTGTAAAGTTTAATTGAAGAAGAGATCAATAGAAATCAGGCCCAACTAGTTGTGTCATTTTTAAAATAATATTTTTTTGCATCTATGTAATAAGAGACCAAAAAAAAGACCAAGCATGTGCTGGCATTAGTCAAATGAAACCCATGTGGGCAGTGGGCACTCTGACACCCTAAGGCAGTCTGCCAGCCAAAGCTGCCACCAGTACCATGGTCACTTGCAGCAGCTGCAGGCAGAAGCCACCTGGCGAGTTTGGCCACTGCTCGTGACATGTTTCCCATGCTCCTCCAAGGAAGCTCTTCAGCAAGTGGAAGAACTGTTTCATCAGCTCACTATGACAGCAATTAAATTATTTAAGTTGTTTAAACAATGAAGTTATTGCATACCACATGATATAACTGTAAAAGTAAACAAGTAAAATAACAATGCTCAAATCATTCTTTCCAGTAGTTTGTTTTAAAATGACAGTGGAAACTAACTTTTTTCCACATTTCATCTGAGAGATGTACAAAGGTCGCTATTTTACTCTTAATATGCTAGTATTGGGGAAAAGAGTAGAAAGGGTTAACCACACTTCCTCTGAGCTGATAGAATATCTCATTTGGCATATGATGGTTACTATGATCATTTTCAAACAGTGCCTTTGGAACTGGCCTTTCATGTGCACTCAGAACTGATTTGACAGCTCTGCTGCTAAGGGTTTGGGGTGTACTTCTACGATACTTAATGTTGCCAAGTGAACTTGCTTTATTTTGACTGGGGCTGCTACTTGATTGTGTACGCTATAAAATTACATGTACATCTCACAAGAAGGTGTACCTGTGGCTCATATGAAGAGTCCCTAGAGATCACCAGAGAGAGAACATGGTCTGGAAACAATGGGATGAACCTCAGTTTCCATTATTTTCATGGTGGGCTTGGCCTAGAAATTAAAGCGCTTGGGGTTGTGGAGAAATTGTCTTGTTGGTTTCCAAATGGACATATGAAAACTATAGTTATGATTTTTCTCTGTTAAACATTGATTTAAAATGTAACAATCGTGTTATGAAGCTCTGGCCTCAAACAATCACAAATGAATGAAGTTCTGTCCTCAGTGTTAGAACCTACTGATTTGTCACTCTTTGATCTAGCCTGACTTCCCATTGCCTTAATTTCACTAGAACAAAATATTCGCTTTGTCCAAGCTGCTTCAAGTTCATGCACAGCGAGAGTATCAATCACCTTGAGATGTTGACAAAGCATTCTAATTCAAATGTCACTGACAGCAATAATTCACCAAAATAACTCCTACAAAGCACCTGATTAGTTGTGTGCACAAATATATTGAAGCTGGAGTTGAAACCACCACCATGACCTCTTGTGTCGATACATGTGTGAATACGTGTCTTTAATCATGCTCTGCATATTTTTAGTGTGGTGATTTATTATGTTTTTCATGTGTGAACATGTCATAGCAAGGACCAATATCTATAATTTACAATGGCAAGATTTTATGCATGAAATAAATTTTCTCTTGCAATTGAGCATTTTCATTTTTAGTGTAACGAGTGCTCAGTGCCTCGGGTACTGAGATAATATTTCCCAAAAATCACACAACAAATGGATTGAAAATATAAATTGTAAAATTTTAAAGAATATGTCCACATCATTTTTTTGCTGCCATCCTGAGATTAGGTGTGTGCAGCAAGTTGGAGAGCAATATCAGGCAAAATAGCTGTTGAGGGAAGGGAAAAATAAAATAAAAATATGAATTGATGCTTCCATAACCTGAGATTTTAAAGGCACAGCTGGATAGGAAAAAAATCATTTCCTACCTGCCGAGGTTCTCAGGGATTTGTAAGCTAGTCTCTATCTTTGCTCTCAATGAGTTTCCATCGGTTGTCATACCACCTTTATTCCCAATCCCTACTCCCACGCATACTAACAAACTGAGAAACCAATTTTGTCTGCTGAGTATACTATTTTATATATATAAATATATATACACACAAATTATATATATATAAAAAAAACCATAAACACAGTAATCAACCGGAAGGTCGGTTTAGTAGGTGATGGTAGAGTTCACCCAGTACTAAGCCCTGTACGGCGTGTGAAATTCACACATCAGGGTAGGGGGGCCAGTTCCTTTCCCTGTGCCAATTATGGTTTCCCAGGAAGATCTGGTACCCGAAAAATCACATAGCTTGGGTGGAGCTGCAGGTGCACAGAGTGCCTTTCCCGGGAATCAAACCCGGGACCCTCTGGTCAGTAATCCAACGCTCTACCCCCTGGACTACCGCGACCCACCTCTCTCTCTCTCTCTCTCTCTATATATATATATATATATATATATATATATATATATATATATATATATATATATATAATAGTATATATATATACTATTATATATATAATGTAAATGTATATTTATATATATCTATATAAATATATATAAATAAAAATATATATATAAATATATATATATCCCTCCCCGGACTACAACCTTGACGTGGTAGAAGGGCTGTTGCATGCCGATGACCCCTAGAGCTGTGCTGACGGGAGTAATAATAATTGCTCCTGGTAGGGTCTCCCATACCAGATAGGTCGAGGGTTAGGAGCCAGACGAAAGGTAGTCCACGCAGCATCTGTTCCTCAGTGAGGCGCCTGCAATGGCGTCTGACCCCAGAGGGGCGGCCATAAGTGATGGTGTCACGTTAAAAACACTATTGAGGAAGGCAACGGGAAACCACCTCAATTATCATTCCCAAGATAAATATGATGGTCACTAAAGAGATTTTGAGTCCTGGCAACTATGGGGCTCGGCCCAATCAGCCGTGTGTCATGCATGGCAGCGGGGGAGGCAAGGCTTCCGCGGTTGTCATCCCACGAAACCCTTGCAAGGGAAAACGGGCAGCAGCAGGACAGAAGACGCAGGAGAATTTAGTTAGAATAGGAACGTGGAATGTTAGGACAATGATAAGGACAGGGAAATTGGAGAATGTTAAGCGAGAAATGGAAAGGGGAAATATAGATATTTTTAGGTCTATGTGAGGTGAGATGGAAGGATAGCGGGGATTACTGCAGTGATAATTATAGAACATAATACAGCAGCGGGGATGAGAGCCAACGAGAAGGTGCTATAGTATTAAATGAAGAGGTAGGAAGAAGCGTAGTCAACATAGCACAGGTAACGGATAGAATATTACTAGTAGAGATAAAAGCAGAACCGCCGAACTTGGTTATTATTCAGGTATACATGCCACCGAGCAACCATACGAAGGAAGATGTCGATAGGATATTCGATCAATTAGAGGACATAATCGCGTGTGTTTCTGCAGGGAAACATTTGATAGTGATGGGGGATCGGAATGCGATGGTAGGTGAAGGAAGAGATGGTGTTGAGGTGGGGGACTATGGTTTAGGCACGAGGAATGACCGCGGGGAGAAAGCAGTTGAGTTCTGCAGGAGACAGGGGTTAGTCATCACCAACACTTGGTTTAGACACCACAAAAGACGCAGTTATACATGGAAAATGCCAGGTGACTCAGAGAGGTATCAGCTAGATTATATTCTGGTTAGAATCAGGTTTAGGAACAGTGTGAAAAAATTCGCACAGCTTCCCGGGAGCGGATGCGGACTCTGACCACAATTTAGTTGTTATGAAATGTAGTATCCGTTTCAAAAAGATAAGGCAGGGGCAGCGGGTTAGAAAATGGAACGTAGAAGCAATAAATGGATTGAAAAGGAAGGAATACCAACAGGTGGTAGAGGAAATCATGGAGGATGGTAAAGAGCTAAGTACTAGCGAAGAAAAATGGGAAAGTGTCAAGAAAGGGTTGTCTAAAGCCGCAAAAGACATTATTGGAACCGTTAACGCGAAAAGGACTAGGAAACCAAGGATCACAGATGAGATGATTACAAAGATGGATGAGAGAGGAAAATGGCAGAATTGGGAAATTGGGAAAAACTAATGAGTATATTGCAGAAAATAGGAATAGATTGGAGGGAAAGGAGGCTAATCCACAACCTGTACATGTCTCAGACTGCTCAGGTGTGAGTGGGGAACGGGGAGTCTGAATGGGCAGTGATAGGAAGAGGTGTAAAGCGGGGTTGCCCATTATCACCATTGCTGTTCAACCTGTATGTAGAGGAAATGTTTAAAGAGGCATGGGAAGAACTGGAAGTAGGAATGAAAGTAGGCGAAGAATTCGTAAAATCAGTTAGGTTCACTGATGACCAAGCTTTAGTTTGTCAGTCAGCCAAGGGGTTGGTTGCAAGCATTGCTGAGTGAATTGGAAATTCAGTGCGACAGGTATGGGATAAGAATCAATATTAATAAAACAAAGGTTATGCGATTTTCTAGAAAGAAAAAGGCTAAGCTTAAAATTAAAATAGGAGGGCAAAAGTAGAGCAGGTACAACAGTTTACGTATCTCGGTAGTGTTTTGGACCAACACGGTCAAAGTAGTAGGGACGTAAGGAGAAGAATTGCTCTAGGCAAGGAAGCTCTTACAAGGAGGAGGGAGTTGATGACAGGGACGTTGGGTAACGATGTTAAGAAAAGACTCGTACAAACTTTGATATGGAGCATAGCTGTGTACGGCACAGAAATGTGGTCATTGAAGCAGGAGGATAGACGTAGATTGGAGGCTTCTCAAATGTGGGTGTGGAGAAGAATGGGTAAGGTGAAATGAGCCAAAAGGAAAACAAATGAGGAAGTACTTGGTATGGTGGGCGAAGAGAGGGGTTTGTTGGGAGAAATCCTATGGAGGCAGGAAAAGTGGATGAAGGGGGTATTGACCGGCGTGTATATATATATATATATATATATATATATATATATATATATATGTATGTATATATATACATATATATATATATATATATATATATATATATATATATATATATATATATATATATATATATATATGTGTATACACACACATATACATATTTTTTATATATAACCATAAACACAGTAATCAACCTGAAGGTTACCCTACCAGGAGCAATTAATATTACTCCTGCCAGCTCTAGGGATCATCGAATATATACACACACATACATACATATATATATATATATATATATATATATATATATATATATATATATATATATATATATATATATATACATATTTATAAACACAGTAATCAACCCGAAGGTCAGTTTGGTAGGTGATGGTAGAGTTCACCCAGTACTAAGCCCGACGGCGCGTGAACTTCACACATCATGGAAGGGGGGCCTGTTCCTTTCCCTGTACCGGTTATGGTTTACCAGGAAGATCTGCTACCCGAAAAATCACATAACTTGGGTGGAGTTGAAGGTGCCCAGAGTTCCTTGCCCGGGATTCGAACCCGGGATCCTCCGGTCAGTAGTCCAACGTTCAACCCCCTGGACTACCGCGACACAAATATATGTAAGTATATATATATATATAAAGTAAAACGTATGTGAAAGTCTCACGGATGTGAATAATAACGTATATGAATTTAGCACTAGCGAACAAAGACAAAAACACAAAATTGAAAAGAAACTCACACGTATTTGAGTTTTCGCTGATACAAGCCACCTTTCTCAAGGAAGAGAAGGGAAGAACACCTACATGGTATGCTTATTCTATAAGGAATTCTTTAGCGCAATAATACTCCCTGGGTGTAATTCGTTTAATGAAAAATCGGAATCCTGGAGATATCAGGATTCGAAATGGAAATTTCAATCTGTGAATGAAATAAAGTTGTCTGAATGGTAATGCAATGCGTACGAGGTGGAAAACGTGACTCTCGGGACTTCAGGAGATGGACTTGTCTTTTCATAATAATGAGAGCTATTTGGGGATTGAATCGTTTGTCAATTTTCCCGTTCAGTTACTTGATATTCCGTCGCTTATCATATTCACGTGGAAATTTAGAAAAAAGAATTTCATTAAATTACGGAATGCTGTATGACACCACTTTATATCTCCGCCGAATATAAATGGTGAAAACTATTTTCGTAACAGTCATAACTCCCTCCCTCCCGCTGCGTTATCAGCTGGCATGAAGTATAATCAACCACAGTGAAGGCCATTCAGGTCGGCACACTAACGCTGTGAAACTCAATTTTCCGAATTGTATGCTTGGCCTGCTTAGGGAAGGCTAAATGTCGGTCCTAAATTTGGGACTAGAGAAATTTTAAGCTTATCTTTTCACGAAAAATAATTTTGTTTTTATGCTTAACTACCCTTACTTAAAATTTTGTCGCTGTTTTTTTATGTTAAGGGGAATTCGAGTATTTTTTATTGATTAAATGGGTTTGTGTCTTTACTAAGTTGGCTGCTCTCGCGATATTCTCTTGTAGCTAACTTCATTTGTGATTCATTTTCGACATGTGGAAATGCATGTTTCGATCGCGATACGTTTAGGCTAAAAGTTGTAACAAATCGCTTTGGCGTTTTAAATAAATATCTATATTTTTTGGACGTCCCGCAGAATTTAAAATGGCTCGAGGGCAACTTACAACTTTACAGTTGATGAAAAAGACATTGCAGCGTTATGCGGTGGACAGTTTTAAAGGATTTAGTATTAAGCGTTTGTTGTTTGACCATAGCGGATTAGGATTTATGGCAAGTGCCCTATTTTTGTGTGAAATTGTGTTAAATGTGGCAATTGTCAACTTAGTTAATTGTGAGTATATTTAATTTTTCTCATGTCTGAACATTTATTTCACCATTAGGAGTATTTCAAAACTGTGTTTTAAAACATATTTTATTTCTAGATACCGAAATTGATTGGAAGGCGTACATGCAGGAGGTTGAAGGTGTAGTAAATGGCACCTATGATTATTATCAACTGAAGGGTGATACTGGACCTCTAGTCTACCCAGCGGGATTTGTTTACATTTTTACAATACTCTATTACCTGACTGACCATGGGAAAAATATACAAATGGCTCAGTACATATTTGCTGGCTTCTACCTGTTAGTTCTTCTGCTGGTGTTCAGGATTTACATGAAAACTAAAAAGGTTAAATTATTCTTATACCATGATGCACAATATTCTGAACGATTAAAACCTTTAAATTTTGCTAGTTATTATAAGTTGTTTGAGTACGAACCACACCCGTTTGTAGTCCGTGTTAAGGTGTATCACTTCAGTGTAGCCAGGCTCAAATTATTTTCCTATGATGTGTAGATAATGCATCGAATAACAATCTTCGAAGTGTGCAAGTATGCATATTTGCTGGTTTAACGTCGGGTACGTGCTTTGATAGTGGGTTTATAGTATCAAGGCTTATGTTTTTTCTTAGCCCGAACGTGCACGTATTGATTGAGGAAGCATAACGCACTTTGAACCCAAAAGTCAGACTCGTCATGTGCCGTCTCGGTTTTTGTAATAGATAACTCAAATTATCTATTTTTAAACTATTGTGTTCTATGTAGTATAACCCATAAGTGCATATTTCCCCTGGGTATATTTGTCCACAAAAGAAGCAACAAGCAACATTAGCCACTTTACAGAATAAGACCAGTTATTTCTCAGTTGAAATGAAAGGGTAGATGTAAATATGGTCTCACTCTCTGTTCATGGGGCTTAGAAGGCTTTCTATTTGTAATGGAATTCACTCTGTAATATCGATAGCACTTCTTTTAATTCCTGTTAAATATAATGTGCTGTTGCTAGTATAAGATTCACATAAGCCTGGTAGTGACTAGGTCATTTGCAGAGAGGATATGAATTATGGATATGTAGAAACCCTTATAGTTACTACACTTAATGGTAACTACAATGGCTATCTCCAATCACTAGCTGTAAAATATAGTAATAGATAGTATTATACCAATTTTGTATGAGTTATCTTTGGTGTCTAGCGGAGATATGTTTTAGGGCCTTTCACATAAATGTAATATAAGTCATTCATTTATTAATAGTTAATTTTTTAAATATGAAGGTGATGTTCAATTGAAAAATTGTGAAAAGCTTTATCCAGGGTTAATTTACTGAAAAGTAATTGATCTTGAAGTAGTTTCAGTCAATTTATGCAGCATTTCCAAATTATGTATTGATATAGCCCTTGGCCCTAAAGATATTCAAATATCTTTAGGGCCAAGGGGCTGACCTTATTTATTTTGGGGAGTGGGAGTCTTGGCACTTTGACTTTGCAGGAGCTTGCAGAGGCAGCGGGGTGAGTGGGTGGGGTCTTCTGACTTCACCCTCTCTTGGAAATCCACTTGCACCAACATCTCTCCACTTCATCCCTCAGGGTGCCCACTGTGCCACTATGCCAAGTCACCAAACCTCTTTCGCTTGCCTTCATTCCCCCTAAGTGCTTTTTCCCCCCCTTGAGTTTTGTACCGTTTCCCATTCTACATGTGATTAAATGATAATTTCTGCCATCTCCACCTTCTCGTCTCTGGATTTCCTTCTCATTTCCCTCTCTTTCACTTTTAATTACATCTTGATCACCTGTCCTTTTTCTGCTCATTGGAAGTGGTTCATGATTAATACAAGCATGTGATATATTCACGAAAAAGATTCATTGAACTGCCCATATTTTGATTCAATGCTTCATTGTTGGGTGCAAATAGGGAAAAATTCTCCCATGGATATCATTTGGAGGGAGGGGGATTTGAGGATGTGTCAGGGGAAGGGGTGTGTTAGGCCATTGCTTACAGAAGGGTGGCCCTTTGAGGAGAAGAGGATGATAGGAAGGAGAGTGGTGAATGGGAGGAACATAGATTTTGAGGAAGTATTGGCATTGCTTTATTGTTCAAAATGGTCAAAAGACTTATACTCATCAGTAAAAAGCCCCACATCAACTCCATCTACTTCCGCCCTTCATTCCTTCCAGCATTCCTATCTCTGCCTCTTTCTTGCTCGCCTAACATTCTCCCCTCTATCACAGTTTTCAACATCCGATCACCCATCAGAATGCTTTGCATTAATCTTTCCTACCTCATATGGATTTATCCCAACAATCCCCTTTCCTCCCCCACCATACCTAGCGCTTCTTCATAGTAGTAGTAGCTTTACAGGAAGCGACTGACAACTAAAGTCATTTGGGCTGTTGGGGATGGAAGGGAAAGGGAGAAGGGTTGAGAGAAACCTGGCATTTGCAGTAGCCAACTCTTAAAGGAAATGCCTAGGGGTCCATAGATTAACATCCCACCTGACAGACGGCATCACTTAGGGTGGTCCCCATTCAACACCTCAAGGGTGGATTGGGATACTACAGGAGAAATCTGCCATAACCAGGATTTGAACCCTCCCCATCCTTCTTCACACCCACATTTGACCTCCAATTTATTCGTATCTTCCTGTTTCAATGATCAAGTTTCGTCACCATACTAAACTATGCTCCATATCAAAGTTTTAATGAGCCCTTTCTCAACATCCTTGCTCACCGTCCCTGCCATCAATTCCCTCATCCTTATAAAAGCTTCCTTATCTAATGCAATCCTTCTCCTCATGTCCCTACTACCTGGACCATTTTGATCCAAAACACTTCCGAGATAGGTAAACTGTACCACCTGCTCTAGTTTTTGCCCTCTTATTTTAATGTTTAATTTAGCCTTTCTACTTCTGGAAAACTAAATAGCCTTTGTTTTAATTACTCTTATTCTTATCCAATATCTGTCGCACTAAATTTCAAATTCACTCAGTAATGCTTGCAACCCCTTGGCTGACTGACAAACTAAAGCTTGGCTTTCAGCAAACCTAACTTTATGGATTTCCCACAGACTTTCTTTCCTAGCTCCAGTTCCTCCCAAACTTCTATAATCATTTCCTCCACGTATGCACAGGGGTGATAATGGACACTCATGTCTTGCTCCTCTTCCTAACTCTACCAATTCAGACTCTCAATCTGCCTCTCACGCATGAGCAGTCTGAGACATGTTGCAGGTTGTGGATAAGTCTCCAATCTATTTTTTTTTTCTCCATTACATCCATTAATTTTTCCCAATTCACTCTAGCAGGAGCTTTTCTTAAATTACAAAGCAGACCAATACGTCCTGAATTTATTCCTTGTTTCTCTCTACTGGTGACCTTATTCTTGCACTGGCAAAATACGTGCCTCAACCCTTAACGAACCCAAACTGATCATCCCCTAAGTAATTAATTGCCCTGCTCTCCATCCTTGTGTTAATGATCCTGAGAACCACTTTATCTGCATGCAACATCAAACTTTTTTCTGTCGCCCTCACTTATTGCTGCATTTTCCTTAGTTGGAATAGGAACTAACACTAATCTGGTGAAGTCTTCAGGGCATTTTCCTCTCTGATAAATGCTGCAAATTAGTACTTAAAAAAACGCTTTCTCCATCCTTTACTTGAAGCTTTAAGTAGTTCCATGGGAATGTCTACCCACACTACTTCATATGATTTTATTTCCCATAATACCGTCTATATCTCAAGTGAAGTCAAACTGGACATAAGCTATCCTCATCTATGTCATATTATCTTTCTATGTCTATCCTTGCTCTCCTATTACCTGGCTGGCCTTCTTTATACACTTCTTCTATATACTACTTCCATGTCTCTTGAATCTTTTCTGGTTCAACTAGTTTTTTCCTGACTTATCTCTGATCATTAAAACAGATTATCCCTTCTTGCTTCCTGGCAGTGTTTTAACCTTCCAAATAATGCACCAAGTTCACTCATCCCCAGCAAACTTTCCATATCTTTGCACTGCATCCTCTACACTTATTTTGCTCCATTTGTTACCTGTCTTTATTCTATAAAAGTTATGAATCAATTGAATTTATGATTGAATGCCAAATGTCACTGCAATTACTTATTGTATAAAATAATGTTAGATTGTTGACTTCTATTTATTATTGCCTTTTAGGTTCCTCCTTATGTATTGGCATTTCTCTGCTGTACTTCATATAGGATTCATTCTGTATTTCTTCTGAGAATGTTTAATGATCCTGTTGCAATGATGTTTTTATATGCTGCTTTAAATCTATTTCTTGATTCATATTGGACGGCTGGAAGTTTGTTTTACAGGTGAGATGCCAAATTAAACAATTTTAAAACATCATAAACACAGTAGTTTGATATAATCATTTGGTAAATCTGTTTGAAAAATACCAAGTAATTTTAGTTTGGAAAGAATGGTCATATTTAATAAATGTGCTGGTAGTATGGATGGCTTGGTGAATGATATTTATTTCAGTTTTGATGAAATACTTGGGCGATAATGATATATATGATGATATTGGTGATTCATTATTTCATTGAGAAAGAGGCTGGCATTTAGCCACTTTTTATATTTAATTATGCTAATTTGATAATATATATAACAACGGTCACTGTATAAACTGTGTATATTTAACAATAATTTTTAGCCACACTACCTTGTCCTCCCTCTCAAGTCTATGCTCTTTGTCTTTCTGTCAGCTATTTTTAGTAATTAATCACCTCCTTTTAGTAATTAATCACCTGTACTTTATTTATGCAGTAGAACCTTGCTTAATGGGCCCATATAGTGAGTAATTTTCTTAAGGTGCAAAAATATTAATTTAAAAATTCCTCAGTTAGTAAGTGCCTTTTTGTGTAATGAATGACAAGGAGAGGCTGGAATAATTGCATTCGTACTGCTTCAGTTTATGCGTAGCACTCACTCTGCAAGCATGTTAATGTTGCTGTTGATCATGCATTTTTCCAAACCTGTGTTTAGACAAATTATTTGTAATTTTTTTATGCAAATTTCGATTAGGTCATATGCATAATTTTGAACATGTCACAATAAATATCCAAGAAGACAGCCATAGGAGAATAAAAATAACCGTAGAATTGAAAAGTAAAATCATTAAAAAGTGGGAACAAAATGTGAGCGTGGTTGAGTTAGCATGCATATAAAATCAGCCGATGGCAATGATTTGCACTTTCCTCCAGAAAGAGGGCAAATTAAGGAGATAGATGCTTCAGAAGAAGTGACAAAGAGTATCTACTTAATGGCTGCATATTCTGAAAAATGTTGAAAGGTGGTCCTTTTATGGATAAATTAAAGCAATTTCAGGTGATGCTATTAGCAAGAACATCATTTGTGAGAACGCAAAAGTGATTTTTGCTGACCTCTTTACTTGTTAAGAAGATGCAAGGATCATAAATGGTCGAAAAAATTGTATTTAAGGGAAGCCATGGATGGTTTGAGAAGTTGAAGAGGACTATCATCCACAGCATGGTGAAGCAAACAGCTCCGACTCAAAGGCAGCAGAGAACTTCCTCGGTGACTGCAAGAAGCTTGTAATTCTGAGGGCTACCTGCTGCAACATGTTGTAATGACAAGATGGGAAAAATATGTCATAGCAAACCTATAAACAAGCAGAGGAGATTTTATTACTTGTACGTTGAGAAGCATCACTGTAATTAGGCAGTGGCTTTGTGCACTAAAAATTTATCTATTGATAATGAAGCACTCAAAATTTGGAAGCATTGGCAGAAACAATTGACTCTAGATGGCTATCTAGGAGAAAGAATTAGGAATGTATCAACAACTAATTATTTTGAATCATTTTTTTTTCTACATATGGAATTTGAATTCCAGGTTTGTTAATTTTCTAACGGAAGAAAATATAAAGGTGATTCATGATCCTAAATAATGTATATAGGGTTTTCCTTGAATAAACCTTGCACATAATTTATTTTTTTTGGCATGGAATGCATTATTGTATTTTAAAAATTGCTTTGCTTAATGAGTGTTTCACTTTAAGATTCCCGAGCGAATTATACGAATTGTGGAGATAAGTTCCACTATATCTGCCATATATACTAATATCATCACTATTATCTGATTATGGGTTATTAGGTGATTCTGTATTAGGAGACATGCTTTATACTTAATGATAATATACCTCAGAAAATTGTTAATGTGGTGTAGTAAATGATTGATTTAGTGGTATGTGAAAATCTTACTTTTTTCATGGTTAATTGTAATGAATTTTTAAAGGCTGTTAATAACAATATTAATCTCTTTTCTTTTCAGTTTTGCTGTATCCATTAAAATGAATATTCTTTTATTTGCTCCTGCCTTACTCCTGGCATATTTAACATCACTTGGACTCCAAGGAACAGTAATTCAGTTAGCAGTTTGTGCCAGTTTACAAGTAAGTTAGCCTTCAAAAGAATGATGTAGATGGTAATGAGAAATGGATCTTTGCACCCAGTATTCTAGACAAATAGGGCTGGAAAAAATTTGAGAAAAATTCTACCAATGGGGAATTACGGGGGTCATAAACCATTAACTCTTCAACACTGTTCACATTTAGGAGAATCCATCCTCTTCCCCCTATTTCATAATCACTGCTTACTCCTATGTTGTGAGTGAAAGCCATATACAACTTGAAGAAGGAATATGTTATTGCATTCTATAGTAATCACTCTCAGAATGAAATGCAGTGGGAAATATGAACTCTAGGAATTCAACTCCATTAAAAAGTGTCATTAAACCACATGCTACGTTGTAGTATATTTCAGGGTGTCTCAGTGGAATCTTTGGAGGGAAGACTGATGGCAAGCAAAAAAACCTTTTTGTTAAGTTAGAGTGTTAGCCTCGAAGCTATCAAAACATGGTCTGTGAGCTGCTCTCATGGTTTCCTTTTTTTCTTATGCTTATATCTTCAAAACATCTTCTTTATGGATTGGCCTTTTTTCTGTGGGAGGAGTCTTTCAGATGGTAAGCTATCTGATGAATTTCTGCTCAGAAGTTAATATTCTGCTCTTTTGGTACATTTTTTGAATAAACCTTCCACCAGTTGTTCCCTAAATGATATTTGATCAATTTTATTGCCAGTATTTTCTCAATAGGTAATCATTGCTCTACTGAGTAGCTTTCAAAACAACTGAATTTGCCATAGACTGTGGCAATTATTTAAATCAGATGTGTCAGTGATATCTGATCTTTGAGGTCTACACCACTTATGCGGTGATGGTAGTCCACTACACAGATTGATTTTGTTGTCTTCTTTGCAGCCATTTTGTACAGATGTGGTTTTATTCGATATAAAGTGTAAAAAATTGTTACTGTTTTCTTGTCTCTCCATGTCATCAGCATCACCTGGCCAGAATGATGCACAATAACTTCTCCAATTTTGAGGCTTTTGCATTTTTCATATTGCGAAATGGCCTTCTGCTTAATTTTCATTGTTTAGGAAAAATTGGTGCCATTTTTTTCAGAAATATTTTGATAGCAGGATGATTAGGATAGTTCATCCACATAATGTTGATTCAATAAGGGTTCTACTAATTTCAGGACAATTCACATTGCTTTACTCATCAAGTTCTGTAAGTTTGAACTCCAGAACTGTGTCTTTGCTAGTGTGGTCAAAGAATGCCCACAAATATCCACTGCTTGCACTTCACTGTCAAAACAATAATGTCTTCACAGAGCTTGCAGATTTTAAAGCGAAATTTTGATGTTAGTCTAGGCTTAGGTGATACTACTCAACCAAATGACTGCATGCATTGTTCAATGCACTGATGTTTCAACTATGGTTGTTTTTTAGTAAAATCATCCCCAAAAACAATTTAAAAAATACGAACAATATTACTCTAATTCTGTGCCTCTCTCCTTCCGATTCACCAAATTACATTGAAATTCTTTTGATGCCCAACATAATTTTCTTGTTCTCTCAGATGAAATTATACACTTATCCTCATATTCGTCACCATCAACAAATGTCATGTCAATTTCCTATCAGTCATGAACCTCATTTCCACTTTCACTATCAAGTGACCAGTTATCCTCTGATTCATTGCCTAGTAAGGCTTCCATCACTTCAATTTAACAATCAAAGTCTATTTTTACTAGCGTATGCTATTGACCTTTCAAGGAGAAAGTAATACAATTTAACTCCATTTCAGTGTGGCAAAAATCAGGTACACAAGGTGAATTCTTCTCAGAATATCCACCGGGTTTAGTTCCACATTGCTACCTATGTTTCAGTGGTTGGCTCGTCCATCATCATTCAGCCCTAAAGTTGATGGATGAGTCATCCAGTAAAATGTCAGCAGTAATGCAGAACCTAATACAATGGAATAAAATCCCAAAGAGAATAAACCATGAACATGCACCGGAAAAGCATCATATTCTTGTTCATCACACACCCAAGATCACGTGCCGATGCTAGTATCCCAGGCTGAATTTCATTTTAGGCTCACTGCAGTGAAAACCGGGAAAAATAATGTTTACATGTCGAATTTACTTTGCTGATTGCTGTGAAACCTGAATGCACCTGCACAAGACAGAGAAGAGTATGCAAATGATTCATTCGAGTTGACCCACAATCAACAGCCGACTTTTTCTAATGCCTTAGTTTTTAGGACACAGAATGTTCTATTATGTTTCTTTCCAAAGGCCCTTACACTCTGGAAAGATTATACTGTGATGCCCTCAAATAACAGATGCTGCAAGGCATTGAGTGATGCATTGAATTTGATATCGTAGTAAGTATATATTCCCCTATGAATTTCCCCCGGAATTTTACTAGGGTTTGTGATCACCTAAGCTCTCATGGAGTTCATGAGGGCTTCCAATCAACGTACAAAATGAAAAGAAGCATTGATTTCCAAAGAGGGGGAGAAGAAATTAATGAATTTGTTTTTCGCTGAAAAACATCATGTAAAATATTTTGCCATCATTGTATCCAATATTTCCGCTGAAACTCTCTACTGTTTTGTAAGGGACATGAAGATTGGCAATTCGCCTTGGCTTACCTGATTGATACTACAATTAATAGTAGTTTTAGGGGAGGCAACCAACAGCTAAGGTTATTTCCGCCATTAGTGATGGATGGGAAAGGGTGGAGAGAAACTCGGCGTCGGCATTAGCCTACTCTTGTCGAAAGGCACCAAAGGGTCTGCAGTTTAACGTCTCATCCGATGGACGCTGCACTTACTCAAAGTGAACTCCAAAAAGTACCTCAAGTAGGGATTGGGATACCACTGAAAAATATTTGTCGTCTCCAGAATTTGAACCCGGGCCCTCTCGGTGGGAAGCGTGTACGTTAGCCAGCTACTACAATTTTTGTCCATTTTTCAACTATAATTCAATTATAATTATTATGTTAATATATAATTATATTTCAAGTGTTTGAGGTGAAGGAAATGTAATTGAATTTTGACTGACCTCTGGGGCTTACTGCTCAACTAGAGACTTGGTATATGTGTGTACTTTATAATTCAGAGTATCACGGTACTTCAGATATTTAAGCCTTTGACTGTCGCAATTTGAGAATTTGTAAACTTGGAAAGTAATTAATTGAAGATAGCCCTAATTATATAGTAACTGTTGAGATTTGTTCTATAAAGTTTTTTATAGCATTATAAATACATAACCATCCATTGGGTTGCGATAAAGGGAAAATCAAATTTGGATATCATTTTGAAATCGGTATAACTTTAAGTGGATTTACACTTAGTTATAATCAGTAATGATGGTCAAAGGTACTTTTTAGAAAACTGCAACATTTTTAACTTTTACTCCAACCAATGTTTAACTGATTAATACTATAATTTTGGTGTAATTTTTATATATTTTGATCTCTTTCTTTTCTTGCTACCCTAAATTAAGGTTACTCTGTTACTGGCAATTTTACGAGTCAGTAAATTTGGTTCTTTAAAAATATGTAATGCATATGTAACTTAATGTAACAAAGTATTTGCCAAAAGTAGTAAATTAGCATACAAGCTCTCTTTATGGTGATTGAAAGATAAAACCAGACTTTCTGTGTTTACCTCTTTTTTATTAAAATATTGATTTGTTTGTCATGAAGATGGGGTTGCATGCTTTGTGTGTGTCTATTTGTCCACTAATCTGAAAATTGAAATCTCACTTTAATGCTCTTCCAGGTTGTTTTAGCATTGCCATTCATTTTGACAAATCCAGTGGCCTACTTGATGAGAGCATTTGACTTTGGGAGAGTTTTCCTTTTTGAATGGACTGTTAATTGGAGGTTTCTTCCTGAGTGGCTCTTTGTTAATAGGAATTTCCACATTTTACTGCTGGTTATCCATGCTATTCTTCTTCTTGCCTTCTACTCATACTGGAAAGTGTAGGTATCTTAAATGAGTGTCTTAATTTAAGATTTTAATTTATTTTGACAAAATATTGACATAATGTGCATTGTATGGTCAAATAAAATTATGCTTGTATCTCAATAAGTTGGGTGTGGTTATGAGTTAAAAATCAAAGGTTTTCTGTGTGGAGAACATTTTAGCTTTTAATGTAATTTGGAGTATTCATCTTCAGAGAGGTGGAATAGGTTGTTGTTGAACTGAGTGATATGTACAGAGCTAGTGGCCTTTTTCAAATTTAACCATATACATGTTGAGGCAATTACATTGATCTTCCTGGAAGTAAGCACTGAGTCATGCAGTGTTTATGAAATTGCTATGAGTTCTCAATTCAGCAAACCCATTCAAGTAGTAGTACTTGTAGTTTTCCCTGACATTGTCACAACCCTTAGAGTTACATAATCCTTTTGCATAATTACAATTCAAAATTATCATGTACCTACAGCATCATGAAAAGAGCATAAAAAATGTTAATTCATGCCAGTGATGTTCTACTGTGTATGTATTGAATTAAAAAAATATGTTAATGTCAGCATTGGATAGTGAATTTTAGTTATTTTCCTGGTTATTTTGCTGAAATCCATGTGAACAATCTTTTTCAATGGATTTGTATTGATTTATCTTTCAGCTGCCTCCAGAGCTTTGCAAGGATGAAACACGTGGAAAAAGATTTGAAGGTCCAAATGAAAAAATCCAAAAATAAAGTCGACATGAGTGTGACGGCTCGTCTTTTCCTGCTGCCCCTGTTCACTGCCAATTTTATTGGGATTGCTTGCAGCCGATCTCTTCATTATCAATTCTATGTTTGGTACTCTCACTCTCTTCCATACCTTCTTTGGTCTGTGCCTTTCAGTAGCACATTCAGGTAAGTCACATTGTGGATGAATTGGTTGTTATTAGAACAGGAGAAGAGGGTGTAAGCTAATGGGAAATATTTATTCTGGGAGGTTTGAAAAATTTAAATAGTTAGATCCAAGCTCAGCTTGCAAAGAAGCAACTCATGACAGAGAGAGTCAAAAGCTATGGAGAAATCAAAAAGGACCAAGTATCATCACTAGACATGTGTGACGTGACCCTCTGATGCCCTCTGCGATTTTCAAAAGCACTAGTAGGCAGCTATCAAAAGACAGGCCAGAGTACTTTCTTATTTGCATGATTTTTTGCCAAAAATATTTCTGTGTTCTTAAATCTAATAGGTTTTAATGCTTTCCCTACCATGAATGGCTCCTGTTTGTTGCTGCCTTTACTGTTTGTATAAAACAGTACTGAGATCCTCTCTTTGCCAAGTTGGCCCTGGAGGAGTGGTGGCCCTTTCAAGTAAGAGGATGAGTTGGCAGGTATCTGTGGAGTGAGCGGAATTCATTGGCATGGCATGCATCACAGGGGGCAACAACCCCCTGGCAGCTTGGGTGACCACTAAATGCCTTGACCCCTTGCTCTACTCATCATGGCTTCTGATAGGAAGTTCAGATTTTCTACTAAACTTGATCAAAACATTATTTTTGAGATTATTTTTTTCTCTCTTCTGCATTGCACCTATTTACACGAATGCTGTACGTTTTTTTAAAAATAAGAAGCTATATTTACTCTACCTTGCATTGGCAGGCTGATTGTATTCTTCATATGCTTTTCAGAGCCTATGGCTTCTTGATTTTCAATGACAAGCACACCATGTGCACCATTCATGTTCTATGAAACATCTTTACCCAAAGGTAGGCATGGAAAGAAAAGTGATGCATTTTTCCAGTTGAAACCACAAAACTACCGAGGTTAATATATAATTCACTGTTAATTTTTTTAATGATGACTCAGTTTAACGCTTGATAAAATTCAAACCAAATCCAAAATCAGTCAAGGTCTTCTTCACTAATATTTTCTCTTTTTTCTTGCAAAGGTTAATTAGAAAATATATCTTTCTTCAACTCAGATTAAATGTTTCAAGACATTCTTAGATGATCCACTTGGGGTGTGATCAGTTCACCCCATAGTATAATGAGCAGTTTCTCAAGCTGCAGTGCCCGACTAGTGTCCTCAAAATGACCTTCATCTAAATATTTGTTCATCTTGGCTGCATTTTGGCAATTTCATTTGAACCCCATGCCTTTCTACTGCTGTACGCATATCTGTACTCATCCACTGCAACTCATGCCCACCCACACTCTGTTATAAGAGCATGAAGTTCTTATGGCCAAGCTGAGGTGACATATTGCCCTCTTCAGCCAGTTCAGTCATTGGAGCAGCCGGACCTTGTGGCCATATTTCTCATTTAACCTTGGTTGTATACCCCCTCCCCTCCATCTCTATACTTGTCAACAAACTCCTTTGGAACAAGCGCTAGCAGTTCTGTACAGAATATGTAAAATAAAGGCTACAATTATGCATATGTACAACATCATTATGGCCAATGGTGCTTAGGAAACCACAAATCTAATGTGTGAGAATGTTCAATGCTTTCACTGTGATGATTCTAAATTTTACTTTGCCAAATGAGAGTTGTTTCCCATGGGAAAAGAGAAGAATCTGCTGCTCTACAGCTCTTGTGGATTAGCTGTCACTGCTGGTGTCTCTACAGCCTCTTTCATGTGCAAATGTAGTGGCTGATAAGCAATCTCATTCATTAGTGTGTTGCTGCCAAGAAGTCTCTTCTCTGATCCCTTTCCATTGATGTCATCTGGCTGCGATGTATATTTGGGTGTGGTGGTCAACATGAGAGCACCAGCAAATTGCAAAGATTGGTGTAAAACAAGCCTGTTTATACTTTTGAGAACTACTTGTTCTGTGCTTTGCTAACCTTGACAGTAGTCTAGAGGAATAGAAAAAAAATACTCAGAGATGGCTCAGTCCTCTTTGGTCTCATATCATTCCCAATAACATATGCACATGGTCTATCATGCTTCTAGTTATTTAGAGCAATGATTAGTGACTTGAAAATTGATAAGTGAAGCTCAATTCCGTAAAAAAATTGAACTGTTTTTTCTTATAAATTCAATTTAAAATTGAAGTTGGTCATTTTTGACTGAGGTTTCAAATTCTTAAGTTCCTCCTATAATTTTATTCTTATCTTTCCAGACTTTGCATTCTAGGGATCCTGGAACTTTGCTGGAATGTTTTCCCATCAACAAACCTCAGTAGTGCAGTTCTTCAAATTTGTCATTTGGTAATATTGTATGGTTTGTATAATAACCGAGAAATGGCAACTAAAAAGTGAATTTTGTTAGACTCTGTTCTTTTTAATTTTTGAATGCAATATTCATTGGATGTTTTGTTTCACAAGGTTATCTGTTTAATATGAGTTATGTTTGAGTTTGTTGGATTAGGATTTTATATTTCTCCTTCCTATTACAGTTCCATGATGCCCTTTTATATTATTGTCTCTGGTATCTAATGCGGTCCAGTTGCTATTGGAAATTTTCATAGATTCAGATATCATCAAGAAACATGTTGTTTCATTTTGTAGATCTAAAAAAACCTTTATATTGCGCAGTGTATGTGAAATCAATAATTTTGGAGTCATATGTGATTGATATCATACTTCTAAAGTGGGTGTCAGCTGATCTCCAGGAATGCATTTTCATTGAGTTTTACTGTATATAATTCATCCATCAATGGTTGTCATTCAGTCATCATCCATCAATCATCATTCATTAGTCAAACATCTTTATTAGTCCAGTCATTTTTATAGCTGTTCATCTTCATTGCTCAAGGAATCACCACATTCGGCTGAAGATGCAGCATGTTCATTGGAAAAATTATGTTCATCAAATCTCTAAAACCTAATTGCTCTTGGACAATGGGGTAGAAGTTTTTTTAAAATTACCATTGTAGGAAATTGTGTGCAAGCCATGTGCTAACTGTTCATTAGCAGTTGAATTCTTTTGCTGGCTTGCAAGAAATGTTGCTCATTTTGTCAGAAACTTTTTATTCGATAGTTTGTAATGCCCAGAGTAATACATGTATTTTATGAACCTTTTGACATATATGCAGGTGGAATGCAACTTGTACACTGTATTCATCCATGCTTCATCATGGATTAATACCGCGTTGTCATTTCTTGCAGAACTTTCTCACTTATCCTCATCGTTCACAAAACAAGGGACCCTATGAAGGAGAGGAAGGTATAGTTCCTCTTCTTTAGCTTCCTCTCAATGCAGGAAAGCTCTAATGTCATTAATAATGTCCTTAAGGGAGATCACCATAGATTAGGATTCTCGGGAGAATAAAATAGTGAGTGGAATGAAAGCAGTCAAATTGCTCAGTGTTGACCTAAATTATATTGGGATGTTAATTTCATGAAAAAGTTTGTTAAAAAACGGCACCATACCTTTTCCTGTGCAAGCTGGTTTTGACACCACCCTCGGAGCCATGATGAATTGCAGGAATGGGTAGGGAAAGGGTCAGATCTGACTGGAATTGCTGCACATGCTTATTTATTGTTTTGGACCGGAGCTTGGAGGAAGGGCTATATTGGAACAATCCTTTAAGATTTCAAATGAGTGAGCGCGCCGGAGATTTGAGTAATATGATTTTGACTGAGTTATGACAGCTGATGATCAAAAGGCTAGAATAACATGTAAAACAAAATGAATGAAATTAATAAATGCTTATTATTACTTATATTAAATTATTTACAACAAGAAATTAATTGACATAAGGTTTACCGCATAAAGAACATGGTAACACCCAACCAGAATCCAAAAACTAAGGATTTTGAATACCATTTTGATAATTTCTTGAAAAATTGAAAAGATGATAGTAGAAGTGCCACTTGAATTTTAAGATGATAAATGACAGCATTGAACTATTACATAGTGGATATAGAAATATCTAAAGAAATATCAAGGTAAATGAACTTTGAAGACGTTTCACAATGTAAAAGTTATTCGCCTTGACCAGGACTTGAACCCAAATCCCCTCCATTGGTTAAAGCGTTCGGCTGGAAATGAAGGGATCAAGTCCTGATCGAGGTGAATGATTTTTATGCACTGTGAAACTTGTGTATTTCAATGATTGTCATTGGATGACTGGATTAAAGTAACTGTTGTGGCATATCCAGCAGTTCTTTAAATGTACTTAATCAATTATCACAGTATATTGGTAGATATGACCTGCTGCCATGCAGCTATTAGCTCTAGTTCTGGCTAAAATGGTTCAAAACTCCATCATGGAAGTGCAAGTTTGCATTACGTGTTCCTTTTTGTAATGTTAGCAATATTTTTGTTTTCCACCCCAATCATCAGAAACTAGTGGTATGCAAAATGTTGGCCTTCAATTTTGTGCCAAGTGCTGTGAATTAGTACTTGCCAAAATGAGTTGCATTTACTGTCAATCTTCAATAATATTCTTCGAACACATTAAGATCCAAAATACTAATTAAACAGCTGAGTCAATTCCCAACTTAGGAAACAATAATAATATTATTAAAAACTTATTTATCTGCTTTTGCTCTGATTATTTGACACCATTTTCTCCATTTAAGATTACTATTTTTTGCAATTTTCAGAATTTGGTCAACATTGCATTATTTTAAACAAGATATCTATTGCTTCACTGTCATGTTCAAAGTGCAGGCTCGTTTGATTAATTGTAAATAATCAAATTTATGTGTAATCAGGATTCTATGTAAAATCAAGGGACTTCTGCATATCTAAAAATTTTCAATCTTTGAAGCAGAATTTTAAATGTGGCTGTGGCAAAAGGTGTGCATCTTTTTCTAAAAATCATGGTCACTCACGGCTATGTATTGGGACTAGTAAAGCATGGGATGAAATAGAACCTTAGTTTGTTTTGATCATGCCCTTTGATTTTTTCTTAAAAGTCTGTAAATTATTACCCAGTGCAAGATTGGTATTTCTTATCCTAACATTTCACAGTGCATTCTGGTACTTGGAATAATCGTGGTTTGCTGGTTATTATTGTTTTTCCCAAATGAATCACTTAAAATCTGATGTGTGTACCCCATGATCATTGGTCATTGGAGAATGATTGGCATAAATAAGATTGACCTTACTGCAGTCAACAGCGTAACCAACAAAATTATTTTATGCAAAGAAGTTAATGTGCCTTACTCTCCCTGTGATCATTATCCCTCTGTTTGCAGAGAGAGATCCTGTTTTTTAAAGTTGTTTGGAACTAGTGCATTTTATAAAAATGAATTTTTCAAAAAAGTGGTATGTTCTTGTTTTAAACAAGGTAATTTGTGTGGGTGAGCTCAAATGTACAAGGGTAAACTGTCAATAAAATCTTCAGAGAGTCCTTTTCCTTACTTGTGTCAAATTTATGGATGAATATTTTGGAAATAATTAATTAATAAGTATTGTTACTATTTACAAATAAGCAGGGAGAAATATTATTACTTAGATTTTGACAATCAGTCGTGCATTAGAACCTTTGTATGCTTAATCAAAATTATTCTCATGAATTATTGTGCAAATTCTATCACTGCAAAATTATGGAAATTTTCATTAAACATAATATTTATTTTGGAAGTGCAGAATTGTGTCATTTCAAAATTCCAGCTTTTAACTCAATGAATGGCAGCCCTTTCCCGAATCGCATGTTTTCATCAATGGTCCACTGTTAACTAAATAAAAATTCACTTTGATGGAAAACTGTTGCTGATTCAGTTTATTAATGATTTTTTGATGGAGAATCACTAAAAATTTGATTTGTGATTCAATTCATCGGATAAAACCCTGCTTCCCACACCTCTATTAGTCATAGAAATGTTGGTCCTTAGTGCCATGGCATCGATTTACATAATTACCCAAGATATGAGAAGGTGTTGAATCATTTTATGGGATTGTCATTTCCTGTGGATGACTTAAAAATATTATTTTTTAATTTTTCTTAAGGTTTTGATCACATTTTGGAAAAATTACATACATTTTTGGAATGTTAGTAGGTTTTGGACTTCACTAGAACTTACCTGACCAAATTTATGCCAGAATTAGTGTAGTTGAATTAATGTTTCAACAGTTTTAAATTTGAGGTTTTTAGGGAAAATTTAAATAAATTGTGAGAAATTGAAGGAATATATCAGATAGAATTTAATGTATAATCTCCAAAACATCAACTGTAATAATTACATCATGTGAGTCTTTTTCATATGGCATTGAAAGAGTTATTTTGTAGAAATATACATGTAGTAATCCTTTGTACTTAAGCGTTTTATTTCCTTTGTGGTGACTGAATGGTGCTGACGCAGTCTTGTAATGTTGAGAAATACCTCCTTACCTCTTTTTTTAGATCTGCATTTGTTAAGCCTGAAAAATCACTATTATTAGTTCCCAGACTTTTAAACACCTTATTATAGAGTAACAGTCTTTCATTAAAGGAGGAGACACTGAAATAAATATTAAATTGAGGTGGGTAACCAATAGAGCTAAAGAAGAGTGGTGGACGATGCAGTATGAGGATATGGAAAGTCTGTAGAGAGGGTGAAATTGGTGTACTAAACAGGAAGGTTAAAACCCTGTTGGGAAGTAAGAAGGAAAAATCGTTGCAAATGACTAAAGATAAGTCAGGAAAAAATATTAGAACCAGAAAATATCCTACAAAGGTAGAAGGAATATTTAGAGGAACTCTATGGCAAAGTAATTGGAGCAGGGAGAGTAGAAGCAGATAATGTAATGTAGATGAGTATAGCTTAGGTCCAGGCTAATTGGCTGGTGAGATAGAGAAGGCATTAAGGGAATTGAAATCCAATTAGCTGAAAATAGAAATGATAGTTGGCGGGGAATTCCTTAAATCAGTTGCAGACATCTGTTAATCAGTCAGACAAGGGGATGCAAGCATTGCTGAGTGCATTGGAAAGTCAGTGCGATAGGTATGGGATGAGAATAAATGTGTTTGTTTTAAAGGTTGTGCTGATTTCGAGAAAGACCAAGTTAAACTTGAACAAATGAGGGCAAAAACTGGAGCACGTCGAACAGTTTACGTATCTCGGAAGTCTGTTGCACAAAATATATATCAGTGTACTTAACTTCTCTCCACTCAAGCGGCCTGAATTTTGAGTGAGCAAACTACAGACGTAGTCTTTTTTCCTCATATTCATTGGCTTTTAAGGAATCCATGACAAAAAATATTCTTAGGTGTTAAAATATCACTCACTGGAAAATGACACAACGATTGGTAAACCCTCAGGAATCGGAACTAGATTATACTACCTTGATCAAAAAGTTCCCGGAATAACCACCGTGTGGCGCTCCCATCGTTCCGATTTGAGTTCTGTTTTTTTTGTTAAATTGGTACATCTGTTGTTGATATTCCCTTTAAATCTTAGTGTCATAACTTGACATTTGCAAAAGTTACGGTCGGTTTTCGGTATGTCCATCAGTGCTTCCTGCGATTTTTCCATTACTTCCTCTCGGCTGCTAAAACGCGTTCCCCGTAATGGTTTTTTAACTCGATTGGACAGAAAGAAGTCACAGGGAGCCAAATCAGGTGAATTCGGTGGCTGTTGGATGGTATTTGTTGCATTTTTCGTCAAAAAATTACGAATAATGATAGCACTGTGCGACGGTGCGTTATCATGGTGCAAAATCCACGAGTTTTCTGCCCACATTTCTGGTCTCTTTCGGCGAATTGCTTCACGCAAACGTCTCATAACGCCCAAATAATACTCTTTGTTTACTGTCTGGCCTTCTGACAAAAATTCATGATGCACTACACCGTTGTAATCCATGAAAACCGTCAGCATTGCCTTCTTTTTTGACTGAAAACGACGTGGTTTTTTTGGTCTCGGCTCATTTGGTGAACGCCATTCACTTGCTTGATGTCTGGATTGCGTGTCGTACTCATAAACCCACGTCTCGTCTCCAGTGATGATCCTTTTGATGAATGTGGGATCGGATTCAGCCTCGCAAATCATGTCTTTTGCGACGTCAACACGGTCTCTTTTTTGCATGAAATTGAGGTCTTTTGGCACCAACTTTGCAGCTACACGACGGAAACCCAAATCATTAACCACAATGTCTTGGGCGGATCCATAGGCAATGTTCAAGTCCTCCGCTATTTCTCTGATGGTTAATTTGCGGTTATTGACCAACATTTCTTTTACTTTATCAATTTTTTCACCGACTTTCGATGTCGATGGTCTGCCACTGCGTTCATCATCTTCGATTGACTCACGACCACTTCTGAACCGCTCGTGCCACTGGTAAACGACCGTTTTTTTTAGAGAATCGTTGCCGAAACACTTTTCCAACATTTCCAACGTCCGTGCGCCACTAAATCCGTTTTTTACGCAAAATTTAATACAAGTTCGTTGTTGCAAATTTAAATCCATTTCTGAAATTGTAAAAAATCGCCAACACACACAGAGATAGATGTACTCTTGGCTACGTAACTTTTGCAAATGTCAAGTTATGACACTAAGATTTAAAGGGAATATCAACAACAGATGTACCAATTTAACAAAAAAAACAGAACTCATATCGGAACGATGGGAGCGCCACACGGTGGTTATTCCGGGAACTTTTTGTTCAAGGTAGTATCTCTCCCATAAAAATTACGAGATGTACACGATAAAGGACACAGTTTTTGGTGTAACAGGGTCCAAGTTCTCCATGATGAAAGAAGAAACTTGGCTCTTCTGCTTAAAACAGTTTTTTAGCGTAACACCACCTGGAGATGTTACGCTGTAACGAAACCTAGGGAGTAAATAAAACTATTTTATGTGGAAAATCCAAGTGTCTTCTTTCGTCAATTTCTTCACGAAAAAATGGGGGTGTAAAAATAAACATTATGAAAGAAACCGGCACATACGAGATCTCAAAAAAATATTCTGCGGTCAAATGAATCAATTATGCGGTTGTTTGTCTTAAAATACAAGGAGAAATGGATCATTGTGTTAATTTTCCATGGTAGCCATCCCATATTCTGACTTATTACCATGTAAAAAGCATGTAGTAGAAATTAGTTTTACTTAAAATAAATCCCTCTCGCGCAAATTAAGGATATAAATTAAAGGTACACAGGTTAGTGCAGGCGGAACTATCGAAAAGCCACCTGCATTTCCGCACGTTTTCCGTGTGACCTGATTTTCCAGGTTTCCCTGCGCTTAAGGACGCCGGGGGCCAGGGTCTTTGCAAAGCGTGCACGTCATCCCAAGGTCTTTTTTATCTGCGTGTATATTTTTTAACTCCGCTCCAAGTCTAAAACAGGGAAATTCTCTTTTCCTTAACAGATCTACATCGTTATTGCTAAATCTTAATGGAATATCAATATCTGCTGTTCTGAAATAATTATTATTTTCAGGAAAATGAAATGAAAAACTTATCTAATGTGGAAATCCTTGATCATAATGAATGAATAATCTCTCCCTACTTTTATTTCCCTTGTGCTTCCAAAGTGTTATATGCTAGGTATTATGATAGAGCGGGGACTTAATCCATTTATGGAAATGATGAATCAATAAAATACCTCATCCTAACTCACATTAAGATCTCCATCTCCAAATACATAATTTGTGTACCAAACATTTAGACTGAGAAAACATAAACAGCACGCCTATATGGGAGTAGCCTAAATTATTAAAATTATTTTCGATGGATATCTCGTTAAGCTAGAGAAAATATTAAACGCGCCATATAAAGTTTCCAAAAATGTCGTTTATATCCCATTTCCTTTCAACGATTTGCATAACATGTTTGAACGTACGGATCCTGACGACATATGGGAATAAACATATTTATAGGCCGTAAAATCAATTGAAAACAATCGAACAAAGCAACATAATAGTATTCTATGTTCCTCCCTATTAATGACCTCATTACTGCTATGGCATCACGCGCGCCTTTCTAAGCCCAAACGGGCAATCCCCAGTAAATCGTTCGCCCTGCTCTCCATCCTCTTGTTGATGACCCTGAGAACCATTTTAGGTGCGGGCGAATTTAAACACATGGTTCTGTTGTCCTCCCATGAAGTAGCCTTTACCTTTTTTGGAATAGGAACTAACACTGACCTGAGGAAGTCTTCTGGTCAAATTTCTCTCTCATAAATGCTACAAATAGGTAGGCATTTTCCTAAGCATTTAAGTAGTTCCGCGGTAATTGCTTCTACCCCCACGGCCCTCCTCATTTGATTTCGATTCCCTTTATACCATTTCTGTTCCGCTATCAAGAAAGCCTGGACGTTCCCTATCCTCATCTACACGTAGCAACAATGTCACCATTCCAATGCCAACTTCACACGTATATCCTCGCACTGCGTCTTCTATCACTTTTCTTTTGCTCTATTTATTGCTAGCTTTAATTTATTATTGAATTTTTTATACTTCCTTTTACCTAACTCTGCATTTACATTCTCCCATTTCTTTCTCTCTTCTATCTTTCTAATCATTTCGTTCGTAATCCATGGTTTCCTTGCCTTTTACCTCTTAAGAGTTCTTGTTGTTTCGTTTGCGGCTTTCGATATTAATTTTTTGTCATATTCCCGCTTATCCTCTGAACTACCCAGCTCCCTTTCCTCGCTCATGATTTTCTCTCCTACTACTTCTGTATCAATCAGTTGTTGCTTCTTTGTTTCAATTCCTAAACCGTCCTCCCTGCTTTATCTTATTGAATCGAACGTTACACTTCATAATTAATAAAATGTGATCTAAGTCTGCATCCGCTCCCGAGAAAATGTGCAAATTGATCATGCTGTTCATAAATCTGTGCCTAACCAAAATATAGTCCAACGGATATCTTCCTGAATCCCCTGGCATTTTTCATGTGTACCTATGACTTATGTGGTTTCTAAACCCAGTGTTGGTAATGATTAATCGCTGTCCCTTGCAGAAATCTGTTGCTTTTTCCCCGCGGTCATTCCTTGTTCCAAAACCGAAGTCCCCTACCCCAATACCACTTCTTCCGTCGCCTACCGTCTTGTTCGAATCCTCCATCCTAATCAGGTGTTTCCCTCCAGGAACACCCGAGATTATATCTTCTAATTGATCGTATGATCTATCAAGTTCTTCCTCCCTCTGGTTGCTTGGTGGCATGTATACTTGAACAATGGCCAAGTTCGTTGGTTCACCATTAATTTCTACTAATAATATTCTATCAGTTATTTGCTCTAAGTTTACTACGCGTCTTCCTACTTTTTATGTAATATTATTGCCACCCCTCGCTACGTCTCATCCCCTCCGCTGTATATTATTCTATAGATATCACTCCAGTAATCCCCGCTATCCTTCCACCTCACCTCGCATAGACCAAAAATATCTATATTTCCTCTCTCCATCTTTCGCCTTATATTCTCTAATTTACCTGTCCTCAAGATTGTCCTAACATTCAAAGTCCCTATTCTTAATAGTGTTGCATGGACACAACTACGAATATCTAATATTTCTCGTGTCTCTCCAAACAAAACACAATCCAACATCCTGCTTGAAAATAAGCCCTTCTTCAACTCCGTATGCTTCCTCCCTTTATTCGGTTCAAAATCCCTCTCCGATTTTTGACCCTTCTTGGGTTACCTAACATTCTCCCCTCCATCACAGTGTTCAACATCCCATTGCCAATCAATATGCTTTGTACCCATTGTTTTTGTCTCCTTAGAATTTCTTCCAACAATCCCTCTCCTCCCTCACCATTACTAGCACCTACACATTTGTTTTCCTTTCTGTCCACTTGACCTTCTACATTCTTTGCTATATCCACATTTCAAAAGCCTCCAGTCTACGAGTCTCTCGTACGCCAATTATCCTCATTAAATGACCATGCTTCCGTGCTGTGCATAACAACGCTCCATATCAAAGTTTTAACGAAACTTTTCTTAACTCAACGTTCCTACATAAATTCTTTCCTTTTTGTGAAAGCCCCTTTGCCTAACGCAATTCTTCTCCTTACTTCCCTATTACTTCGACTATTTTGGTCCTAAATACTTCCGAGATCCGTAAAATATGGATCTGCTCTAGTGTTTTCCCTCCAATTTAAACGTTTAACTTTGCCCTTCCCTCTCTGGAAAACCGCATAACCTTTGTTTTGTATGCATTTATTTTCATCCAATACCTATCACACAGAATTTTCAAGGTACTCAGCAATGCTTGCTGGCTGACTGACTGACAAACTAAAGCTTGATCATCGGCAAACCTAACTGATTTTATGTGTTCCCCGCCGATTTTCATTCATATCTCCAGTTTTTACAAAGTCTCTTCAATCATTTGCTCTCCATATATGTTGAAAAGCACCGGTGATAATGGACAACCCTGCCTTCCTAACACTGCCCATTCGGACTCTCCAACCCCTACTCGCGCCTAAGAAGTCCGAGGCCTGTACAGTTTGCGGATTAGTCTCCTATCTCTACAATAAAATCCTATTTTCTTCATGTTTATTAGTTTTTCCTAATTTACTTTATCAAATGCCTTTTCTTAATCTATAAGACAAGCAAATACGCCCTGTTCCTCTCAACTAATGACTTCATTACTGCAATGGCATCATGCCTGTCTCTCCCCTTCCTGAACCCAAACTGATCCACTCGTGCGTAATGATTTACCCTGCTCTCTAACCTCTTGTAGTGATCCTGAGAACCCTTTTAGCCACTTCAACATCAAACTTATTGTTCTGAAGTCCTCACATGAAGTAGCCATTGCCTTTTTTGGAAAAGGAACTAACACTGATATGACATATGGATATATAAGTATATGTGTGTGTGCATATATATATGTATATATCCTCCGCTCCCCAAACCTTCCATTTCAATCAACACTTCCAAACCATCCTCTTCCAACTCTTCCCCTCCCAAAACTTTCCCCGCTTTCCCTATTCATCCAGTGTCGTCGTCCTCCTATCCTCTCACCTTGAAACCTACTCCTCAGTTCATTCGTTCCCCAGAGGAGGGTGGTTTGGCCACCGAAAATTTGGAATACGTTTGAGTGCCATTTATGTGTTTTTCTGTATTTTTGTTGACTAGCGATATCTCGTTCCTTCGTTTAAATTATTATTTATATCCGTGAGACTTTCTTATAGATACATACATATAAATGAAAGTATATATTAATACTTGTATATGTATAGGAACACATCCATGTGGGCCACGACTCTTTTTTCTTCATTTTGAATCCAGCCCTTCATGCTGGGCCTGGCCTCGAATTTCGCTTGTGACGTCCGTCGGCTCGAAATCGACGGAGAAACCGAATGATTTATTTTGGGCCCTGTAGGTGGGGCTTCGCACATGGAAATTCCGAGGTACGGCAGGGAAACTTTTTCCCTTAGAAGATAGCGGCGGGACATTTGATGGGGCGAGCGACCGAGGATCAGAACCGCGAAAATCAGGACGGCGTGAGCGAGGGAGCGACGTGGGGTCGGAGGGTGAGAGAAAGAAAAGTGGGGGGTGTTATGGAATCAAGAAGCACGCCTTTGGATTTTCTTCGGTGTGGGATGCGTGTCCAGCATTTGAAACTGTAAAATGTATTTTAAATTCCAAAGAAACTGCGGGAGATGCCGCAAGAGTAACTTTTAACGGAGTTATCCGCTAATGTGCATTTCAATGCAATGAAATGAGAAATGTGCATTTCAATGCAACAATAAGAGGACGTCTCGATAGCTTAATTGGCTAAAGCACTCGACCGGACATTGAGGGATTCAGGTTCGAATCCCGGTCAAGGCGAATGATTTTACACTCTGAAATTGTTGCATTGTATTTTAAATAAGAATAATTAAACGAATTCGGCACGGTCTTCAAAATTGTTGCAAGAATAACACATGATTAAGGGCTAATTATCCGTTATTATAATATGACCGTTCGAGGTTAATGCACAGAGCTTGATTTAGATCACAAAGGCACTTTTATTCACTATTACACCTGAAACTATACACACTCTTAGAGAGGAGAGTCCAGGCGGGTGGAATTTGGACAAAAGTGAAGTAAAAGTTACTGTTGCGGCATCTCCCGCAGTTTCTTTGGAAAAGTGAAGTATCCAGGACACTCATTTCAGCGCATTCACGGGAATCTCATCCTCGTGGATCCTGGCTACAGCCATTCCGCGACATTAATAGAATCGTGGTTAACATTCCTCTTCAAATTAAGACGGCAGCGATTGCTCCTCAACTGATATCATAACATAACATATTGGTCTGATATTGACAAATACTGATTACACATAGCTCCAATCCCCAATCTTCGCGTTTTTTTTGGAAACAAGCGCTGATGGGACTTCCGAAAGCATAGAATGGATAGTTATAACAAAACAAAGACTGTTACTAAACTGGGAGGGCTTCCGAACCGAACCCAGAAAATTGAGTACGAAAAATTGCATGTTTGTTGACAGTAAATTTCCCCAACTCCACCCGACCAGTTTCTGCTGACTCTGCTTCGACTGCTCTGACTCATCTGAAGAGAATCTAAAGCTAGTTGTATAGCTCATTCTTCCATGTGAATTCTTTCGTGTGCCTACATATTAAATTCTGCAAATATGATATTACAATAACAGCACTTGGGCACGATAATAGATTTTAAAAGGAGAAAAAAGATTATCTGATAAAAATTGAGTTGAGGTCATAAATACGAAAATATTTTTCTTCCAGGGAATAATTGACGCATTAAAACCTGCTTCGGATACGAAGCTCGTTCAATAAGAGAGAGCAATATTTTTCATTATTTTTTTATAAGCGAACGATAGCTGAGGTCATTCACGCCATTAGGGATAGGTTGATGATTTGGTAGATATAGGATGCTCAAGGAATGAAGGGAGGATGGAGAAAAACTCGTCGCCAGGATAGCCTACTCTTAACAAAATACGCCTAGGGCTCCACAGTTTAACGGAGGCGTATTCAAAATAATATCCAGAAAGCACCCTAGGTAGGAATTGGGATAGCAATGGAAAATCCTGCCACCACTGGGAATCAAACTTGGACCCTAAGGGTAGGAAGCCAGTATATTAGACTCCACACCATCCCAATCCCATCGAGCCACAATTTCGTCTAAAATTTACAAGTACCTGTATATCGCATTCTGGCATGCTGATTGCCGTGAGCCGGAAGGTTGTTTGCGTTCAAGTAGCCTCTGACACGTAAATCACAAAGTGAAACAATATTTGGAATGGTAGGAGAGGCCATCTCCTTCATACGTGCTCAATTAAACAGAGTGAAGTCAGCGAGTGATCCCATGTGCCACCATATCCCTATTTTAACTTTCCCCACATCCCTCTCCTAGTCTTTCCCCACTTCACTATCATTGGCAACCAGTCTACGCTGTCTTATATTGATTAAACTCAATCCCACAAAGCACAACATATGATAACTGCATCAGGGGAGTTAATTCCTATTGTTTGTTCTGCATGATAGGGTATGAGCAGCAAATAGATCCACGTGACAATGAAACGTGTTGCTTGTTGCCTATACGGCGGAGGAACGAACAGATATCGCATCATCATTATTTCTCAACATCGTTTAAGGAAGATTTTCTCTTATCAAAGAAGTTAAAAAACAGTCAATTGGAACACATTTCCAAGATGGGATCCGCATATACCAACTATCTCAACTCTCGAAGAATTCTGCATGTCCGGGTTTTCACCGCGTTGTTGTTTGAAGCCGACAACAGTTTCGCCGAAGGTGGACGGGACCACCTATATAAGGACGGCCAAAATCTGAGTCCCTCATCTTCGACCTGAAGACGCCGGATGAAACTTCGGCGAAACTGTTGTCGGCTTCAAACAACAACGCGGTGAAAACCCGGACATGCAGAATTCTTCAAGCCACCGCCGCGAAAATCTACGCAGCCATATCTCAACTCTCGTTTAAACGGCTAGGAATTTCTTTTAAAACGGGGCGATTTGAATGTGATACCACGAGCTCCGATTTTTCTTCCTTATGACCCACGAGGCATGTTTAAAGCGTGCAAATCTGGATCAAAATTTACATAAATAATAAATTTGCTTATAACTTTGATTTACTTGGATCGTCGGTCAAAAATTAGAATTTTTCAAAAATTTTACAATGAATCAATTGCGATGAAGAATGTAAACAATTAAGCAGTTACTATGAAGAAAGCAACTCTCATCATATTAATTGAAAAAGAAACATAAATGAGAAGAAAGGATAGATCCGTATGCCTGTAGGTGAGCTCTCACACCAAAGCACACTCGAATATCTTTTCATTTCGGCTCAATACTCGGTCCGATCTTTCCTCTCGAACTTGGGGCCACGAATCCGAAGTCCGAACCCAGTATTTCTGGATTTACAGGGTTCGTCCGGAAAATAAGTGTACTGATTCCTGGGCTGGGCGCGCCGCTCCAGGCGCGCCCAGCACCGCTCTGACGGGCTGCGATTGGAGGGGGGTATATTGGCAAGCGACGCTGAAAAAGGCAGTCGGCTCTGAGCTGTGGTGTAGTGAGGAGCTCTGTTAACGCGAACCTCCACGCTTCGACCCACGTCACGGAACGCGATGCCGAAGCAGCGTTATTCCATCAAATTTGCGGTAAAGCTTGGGAAATCGTCTACCGAAACTGTCGGTATGATTAACCAGGCTTACGGGGAGTCAGCCATGTCCAGAAACATGATCTTTCGGTGGCACAAGATGTTCGTGGAGGGCAGAGAAGAGGTCGACGACGAGTCTTCGAGAGGTTCCCGATGATGCCTTCGCGGGAGCGTTCCAGGAATGGGAACGCCGCTGGAACAAGTGTATTGACTCACAAGGGTCCTATTTTGATGAATATTAGCTTAAGATATGTAAAAGTGTGATAAATTTTTTTTCCTGAGCTCAGTACACTTATTTTCCGGACGAACCCTGTATATTCTAGTTATGTGAGAAGGAACCTTTCGCATCGTTCTCGACGTACATAGTTTTCGCAAAATTTCTTAGTCAGGGCAGGTCGAATTTGCCGAAATAGTCGAATGAAGTGGCTAAGGAAGGGTGAATGCGGCCAATAGAGCAAAAGAGAGAAACATGCAAAAATTATAAAGGCTTGATGTAACAGCCTCATGTTGCTTCAATTAAAATAAAGAAATTGTGGTTTACAGGAATTTTGACTTTACTAAATGCCATAAGTAACACTATATATCAAGGATAACCATTAACCTTCAAAATACTATTATCCATATTTAACTTTCGTGACTCCTTAGATATGAATGTGGTATATATGACTTCCAGCTTCGGTACTGCCATTTAGATATAAACTGTGGTTGCGAGTGTTTGGAGCGCCAACAGCCGAGAGGCCATTGAGCTGTTGAGCAATCTTTCGTGAGCGCCGCGGTGGGTGTCGCATAATGCATTTAAACATTCATTCTTAATTGTTATCCTCTCGTGTGTGACTCCTTAAATGTTTTCTTCAATAAGGGGGCTGCTCTTGCAGATTGAACCGAAGTGGAGTGATTAAGACGGATAAGGAGGATCGTTTTACTACTGTCAGGTAAGAAGGGCTATTGCTACTATTTAGCCCTATTTAATTTTACTACCTAAAGATTTCAAAGAGCTGCTGAAGATGCCATGACAATTACTTAAATGAAGTCATCCGCTATTGTACATAGAATACATTCATGAAAGCATTTTATTGGAAATTAGGGCGTAATTTTATTGAATCCTGAGTAGCATTCTGGGGTCCAGACCTTTCTCCTCCACTTCCACTGACAAATGAAAGCAATTGACATACTTTTAGCTTGCAGATAGTATATCGTTTCATGGGCTATAGCTTATTATCGAGGTATGATTTATGAAAAGGCCACGTCCCCGCTATCGCGTTGAGAGAATGCTCGAGTCATGACGTGTATAAAATATTCATAGAGCAAACGGGGCAAAGACAAATACAGGAAAAATGGGTAATGGGGAAAAAAGCTTTAAATCCAAGGCTTTCAAACAAAAAGAGTTGAAAAACATAAATAAAGCGTATTCTTCCGTTCATGCAAATGCCATTACTCTCGCCCAGAAAACTTCAAGCACTCAAATTTTCCGAACGAATGTATCTATTCGTTATTGTAAAGCTGACTCAATTATGATTGCAGTTAGAAAGCGGGAAGAAAAAAATTTATTGACTTAGCCAACAGCATAATAATTTCTGTCTTCCGCCTCCCTGAGAAAGGACAAAAAAAACACCTCAATTATACATCCCAAGCAGGCTTGATAGTCAAATATTAAAATGAGTCTTAGCATGTAAGAGGCTAGCCCAACGCCCAGCAGCAAGTGAGGCGCAGTTATCATCCCAAGAAATCCTCCTGAATTGGCGATAAAAGAGATGGATAAAAGGCACTGTACTGCTCATAACTTTGAATGTTAGAATGAGGAGTTGAAAAATCTCAATTGGGAGGTGGAATGAAACATAATTTTGGGCTGAATGAGGTGGGATGGGGATGGCGAGTATTAAAGCGATAGTAATAGAGTAATAAATACGTGGAGGTAGGAAGAGAACTAAATAGTAATAGAATTTGATTAAACAAAAGTTTGTAAGTGGTTCTCAGGTCGTCAGGCAGAACAATAATAAATGAAGATAATAACAAAGCCAATAAACTTGGTTGTTTTTCATGTTTACATGTCGACAAGCAATGATGTGGAGGAAAAAGTAAACAGGGGAAATGATCAACCAAAGGCCGTTATTAAAAAGTTCCCTGTAAGGTAACACGCACTGATGCAGGATTGAAATGTAGTGGAGGGCAAAGGGAGAATTGGGGTTGAGGCAGGGATGAGAAGTTTAGGCATAGAGAAATTACTGCAGGAAGAATAGAATATAATTTTACAGGAGAAAAGAATTACCTAACGATTAAGAACTACGAGTTTAAATATTACAACTTAATATTTAGGTGAAATGATCGTTTTATGAACAGCGTGATTAATTCACAGAATTTTCCTGGAGGGTATGCATATGCAGATCATAAAATAGCGCCAGTGAAATATAAGATGCAAATCAAAATGTATGAACGGGAGGGGGTATACGGAAATGGAATATTAAGCCTCAAACTGGATCAAAAAGGACTGAATTAAAGGAAGTGAACAAGAAAGGTATTACAAAGCCATGAATTGTAATAAGTGTTTGTTTGGAAGACACGAGAATACGTAATGGCAGAGCGATATAACGAAATCAATAATAATAAATTAGAAGAAGATAATTAACAAAGGCAATAAATCTGCGAATGAAGTTTATTTTTTATAATTGTAGCACTTGAGCGATACGAACAACGGAGAAAAGAAGAATGGAGGCAAAGTAAAAGTGGTGCTACGGAAGAGTTCTGAAAAGAACATGGATAATTTGGGTAACAAATGAAGAAGTACCTCAAAGAGAGGGTGAAGAGAGAAGTCTATGGAGAACACTTACGAGAAGAAGAGGTGAATTGATTGTACGTAATGTTTCAAAATGGGATACGGTTGATTTCTGTATGCTTCATCTGAAGTGTCCTTATTGTTCAATGCTACGGAGCAAACAAGGAACAATCAGATAGTGTGAATGTCCACTCATTTTGCACACAAGAAATCTCTTCATAAACGTCCAACTCAATAAATAGCAATATTCAATACCCCATGTGAATGCGACACAGTAATATTTTCTCAGTACCGTCCAAGTCCTACGGCTAATTAGTAAGCTCCATATGATGTAGTGTGCATTGTACTTTGGCCCGCTATAATTTAAGTTCATTATATTATAATTCGACAATTTAAGTTCATTATATTATAACTCTAGCTTATTTAAATAGAGCAGAAGGTACAATAAAAATGTTCCATTGCGGCCCAAAATTTACAGATTTATTTATTTCTGGACGGGTTCCAAGCTCATTGCACTTCATCATGCATCATTATAACTCGTTTAACAAATGAGAGTTGCTCACCTTTCTCTCGGACGGTTCTGATACAAAATGTATCGCAATACTCCTTTTCCCCCCCAAAATAACTTCGAAGGCAAAGTTTCTCCAAATTGTCCTCATACATGTTCATGTCCCAAAAGTACATCATAATTGGGGGCGCTTTACACATTATGTTCCGCGATCAGGGGAAAGGAACAATTACGTAGATGCGGTTTACTTGAATTTTAGAGATACCTTTCATAAGGTCCACACGCCACATTGATACTAAAGTTGTAATAGCAGGGGATAAACGATTATATCATAAACTGGATTCAGGACTTCCTTACTAAGCACAAGTAAAGGATAATAATGTGTGGCTTTAGCTCTAATTATGATTTTATGACGTGTAATTACAAGCTATTCTTGAAATATATCTACAAAACTCCATTCGCGTTAATTTTTACCCAATATACCGAGAACGGAGTGTTGGGAGTGTATATTTATTATTAATATTTTCTCGAGTGCGGTCTGTGTATTTATTTAACCGTTTCATTAATTTAATACTAGAGTTGTAGCTTATTTTTAACTACATCGTAATGAGATATGCTAACTACTACAAGGTGATTTCTAATTTTTCGAAATTGACATACATCCACATGTTGAAGCCTTTTGTAAAGAATGGCATTGGAAGCTATTTAATCTTCCGGAAACGCAAAAAGCAATTGATAAACATAAACAATTAATGGAACTTTTCATTAACGAGTTAGCAGTGATTGGAAATGAGGCATCTGACAAAAATAAATGTCGAATACGAACAGGCTCTTTTTTATCAAAAAAAGTCGTTTCTCCGAAAGAGACCAACTGGGAAAATGTTTCCCTTCCTTCGCGATCAAATTGGGCGAGGGCCTTTGAAAATCAGCTTTAAATCAATCAGTTTCATGGCATCTGACTGAGCCTTTTGGGTATTATTAAGCATGGTATTGCAGATTTTAGGATTAGACTGGGTGGATAAAAGATATACCAAAAACATTTACATTTATAAGCCTGCATAAGTGCGTGCGGCAGATGGAGAATCGGAATGGGAAGAGTTAGGCAGAAGAGTTATAATGGGTTTCTATAATCACCCGTGCGTGCTTTTGAACACGTACGCGAACGAGATGGCTAAGGAGGGATCGGAGGGACTTGGGATAGGGATGGAAAAGAATGTGGAAAATTAAATTAAACTTTCTGGTGGTCAAAATGTTGCTTACAAGCATAAAAAATGATTAAAATCATTGTCAACCACAGCATTTGACAAAAACATGTCAATGGGAATGGGAAAAAAATGTCCAGTGGGACATTTTTTGCCACTGACCGATTTTCAGATTTCCAACTGACTGCTACAGCCATCCATCTTCACTATTTAAGAATCAAGAACCATATTTTGTCACGATATTACGTCATGGTATCAAGATAATTACAGTTTTATTTAAAAGGTCGCAGAAATATCGAGCGTCTCCACTCAGGTTCAAAATTCCAATTTCCTATCTCTAAATATCTACCGTAATAAGTTGAAAAAACGGTTAATCCGAGATAGGTGTGGGCGCTCAGATTTTATTTACGATCAAATGAACCAGTTTGCACATTCAGTATTTGTGACAACAAGCTGAGGATCTTTTTGATGGCTCCCTTAATTTTCCTACATATTGGCCCATTCCTTATTTCGTTCGTATCTTCATCTAAATCTACATATATACTCAGCAATACACCAAAAAGGTGTGTGGCAGAGGTTCTAAGCACAATGTGGGATGGGTAAGGTATCGGGGAGAGAAGGGGTGGTGGAATTTGGAATACTCCGCATGTATTTTTGATCCTTGGGAGAAAGGGTTGATAAAAGAATTAAAAGAAGTTAAGAGAAAATTCGCCTGATCCGTAAACAATCGTTACGATAAGAGTATGAGTGTGACAGGCCTTTTAGATGAATTAGGCTGGGAGTCGCTTGAGAAGTGAAGAAAACAAGTGAGGCCGACACTTGTAGTAAGGTTCAAAGCATACTAGTTTAAATATGACATAAAGGGAATTATTATGGCCCCAAACGATTTGGGTACGTTAGATCACAAAAATAAGATGTACTCAAGTACAGGTAGATGCAAATATCCGTTCTCTCCTCGGGCAATCAGGAATCATAATAATAAGAAATCAAGGTCATCATAGAAATTTTGAAGACATTTAATTGTAAACAACGACATAATTAAACGCTGCGTAGATATCTGGTACTTTCGTGGGTGCATGTACATGTATTTGCATGTGTGTAAGTTAAAATGGGTTTTGCATGAATATATTCGTATGTATGGGTGTGCATTGGAATGCTTTTGTTAGTTTTGCATGTGGTCTTATTCAGTTTTACGGGTGCTGTCCTAAACTCCACGCCACACGCCCTTGAAGCGGCTTGCTGGGTATTATGTAAATGCTGATTCACATCCGCTTTCTTTCCCACCTCTTTCTCCCGAGGTCTGCTCGGAGTAGGTATTGCATAATTATTTGGTAAATATTTGGAAGTTTTTTCATTCAAAATTTCAATTTACGGTTCACTTTTGTAACATTTTAGCTTCGCTAATAATACTTAAACATTCTCGAATTCACACTTAGATAACTACTGGACTAGTTCTCCGTCACTCATACCGTTTAGAATGTATTTAATCGCGGACAGTTCAACAAAGTCAGCTTTGGGGGAATCAAGGTGTAAATCGATGGTTCAAATTCAGGCAACAGACGGTATTTGGGATCACGATACGCAATTGTATAGTTACTTTCCTCTCCTGAAAATAATAAACATACACGTAACGACATTCACGGGAATGCTAATTCAAATCAACGGAAAAAAGAGGACAGTCTTCGCAATTATACACGAACACGCGTAAATATCCCTCCAGCCGTAAATGACAGAGGCTCCATTTATCTCAGAAATTTTGAGAAATGATTTCATTTGTAGAATCCTCTAAATATATTTGTCTTCCTTGTGACCACCTTATCTATTCGACACCAGGTCGGGTATAAATCGTTCAACTTTAGCCACGTAAACTCTACTTATTGGAAATGCATTTGCCAAAAAAAGGTTCTCAGCCTTATGGACTGTCAAACGTGCAAAAACGTTTCTCTCGCAGTTGGATGCCTCTCGGCCTTCAAGCTGCGGTAAATATACAAGTACATTTATTGCAGGTTAAGATTAAACAAACTTAGGAAAAAAATGAGATGGGAGTAAAATAAACATAATTGCAAATAAAAGAAAATACCAATTAATTTGAGTAGTAGACGCGCCAGCATAGAAAATGGTGGGCGGGGAAGCTAATTCACGCCAATTAGTCCCTCCCGCCTTTCACAACGGATATAGTGGCCTCCCACGTCCCTACCTTCAACCCTTCTCTTTACTGGAGAGTTAACCAGAAAGTTTTGTTTGAGCAGGGGACTGAGATTTGAGTACCTGAGGTTTTGGGAAAATTTATTCTTTTTTGGCAATGATTGGAGTATCTCGGTCGGAGATTTATGGGATGATTAGGAAGGGTCAAGGGAATAAATACAAGTTTGTAATGTTTCATTTTGGACCATCATTTCCGTAGGTTTCCTGTGTGAAAACCGACAATGTAATCATTCAATCAGGGAAAACTCGTGGTGCCCACAAATGTAGTCACCTAAAAATGTCCATTTCAACTTTCAGTGGGAGTTATGAGGGAGAGGAAGGGAGGAGAAGTTTGATATTCAAACTACTGTTGAAATAATAACGAGAGTTGAGTTATGGTTATGACCCTTCAATGGAAACATAATTTATTAAAATATTTCAATTTATATTAATTTATTGTAAAAGTTTGTTTCATTAATCGTGCATGCATTCCTCGCAAGAACGCGCATTGGCTATGGCCTTGGCATTTCATGAGTCATCGTTACTTAATACGCAGCAGGGCCTAATGGCTTCGAGCTCAACTCAAGTGAATTGATTCAAATTTTCGGCCTCTTGAGTTCACGTACCGAGTTTCTGTCCTGCTAGGTGTCCTAAAATGGTGAATTACGAACCATATAACTTCAAAGTCTTTCAGAAGGGTAGGCTTCAGACGCAGTGGAGACTAAATGCTTGGATATTCGTGAATGAATAAAAATTATCTACATCTATACACTATCCCGCCAGTCTTCGCGAGGACGTGTGGCGGGATTCTACTTCTACTCCACTATTTCCACATGCACATGACACCCCGCGTAAACCAAAAGAGTACGTGGAAGGGGGTCCGGACTCCATTCATGCAACATTCTTTGTACACTTTACGAATATTATACTGTTAGTAACTACTCCAGTGATTAGACAAGGGAAAAGAATAAGGAAACCCATTAAAAAAGGCGGGCTAACGTGCAAAGTAGTCACTATTCCTAGGTAACAGTCTACTCATGCAGGACGGACGGTTCAAAAATTTATTAGATGCACAAATGTATTTACACGACATCCCATCATCCGGCCCAAGGGCACATGGCTGGGGGCGTTAGGATACCAGCGATGAAATGAGCCGAGGGGGAATGTAATGTGTGTGTTGCTAACTATATTCATCAGTTTCAGTCTTAGTGTTCCCCCTTGTTTGTTATCGCGAATAGTGCTAGGGAAAAATGAATGCTTGATTCTATCCGTTCGGCAGTCTAGCCGATTTTGTGACAATTGTCTGCCCTGGCATTCTAATGGACGGGCTGAATTATGTTTTCTCTGCCGGATGTGAAACAACAATATTGGTATATTGTTGGTGGGTTTAATCTTGCTCTGGGTCTTCGCATATCTAAAGATTTTCATCTCAGATTTTCTAGTAAATATGTGACGCTTTGCGTTCTCTCTTACCAATTTTTCAATTATCTGGTGGTCCATCGCTGCTTGTTCAGTTCTATAATAAGCGAGTTTTTAAAATTGGATCTCATATGTTCGCCGTATATTGTATGAGAGGTCTTACGAAAGAAAAATTGCACGTCCTCCTTCACTTTTTCATCGCTACATTTTCCTACCAGTCGTTAGCTTCTTGAGGGCCCATCCGCAAATAGTACGTGTAATAGTTAAGTAGTAGTAGTGCACTCCTCATGTAAAACCCCGTGCGATGGTGACATCCAAGTATTTAATGTGGTCCAAACACCGCCAAGTGTGTAAGTTCGTGAAGTCTGCTCGTGTTAAATTTTTATTTTTTAAGATGGACTTAACCGTACTTTTTTTAGAGTTTATTTCTAAACCCCATTTTGTACACCATTATTTTAATGTTGTTTAAGTCATCGTTTAATATTTGAAGATCTGTGCCAGTTGCTATTTCCCTGTAGATTGTGGTTTCATCGGCAAACTGTCTCACGTTGCTTTTTATTTTTAGGTGATATCATTGACGTTATTAAGACAGAGTAAGGGCCTATACGCTAAAATGAGGTACGCCGGATTTTATTTGTACATTAGACATTGACCTATTTATCACAACTTGTTGTTTGCGGTTTGGAAGGAAATCCTTATTTAGTTCGTTACATTGTCGTTTATTCCGTATCATCGCAGCTTGTGTAACATTTTGGCTTCATTCACTATAAGAAATTCCCAGCTACCCGTTCGTTCTTTTCACTCGACCGCAGGATATCGTGTATAAATAGCCCCAACTTGACTTCACATGGTCTCTCCTTCCTGAATCCGTGTGTTGTTTCCTGGATCATGGTCGTGAATGTCGATGAATTTAATTAAATTGCAAACATCGATATGCTTTTGGATTTTGTGGAACATGGAGGTTAAGCAAATTGGTCGGTAATGTCTGTGGGTCTTGTTTATTTCCACTTTTAAAGATAGGTGTCACATTAGTTATTTTCCAGTAAAAAGGAACTACACCTCCCAAAATTTATTTGCTAAATATGTATTTTAAGAGGAGCACGATTGCGGGTGCGAGATATTTCAATACTATTGGCGGGATATCCTCTGGTTTGGGGAATATTTTTGTTTTGATGTGGAGGTGTTTTTGCGCTATCCCTTTGCGCGTAATTATAATGTCATCCATTTCTCAAATGATTCTAATAGTTCTAGCCCATTAACACTACCAGTCCTCAATATCTCACTGTCAGTCGAAATGCTCTGCATCCACCTTTCCTTTCTCCTTTTGATTTCTCCCATTAATCCCTCACCCCACCAAACCATGACTAGGATATCCTCGTTTATTTTCATTGATATCCATTTCAAATTTCTCTTCCTTTTCCACACCCACATTTCCAAAGTTTCCAACCTACATCAATCAAGTTGCTTCACTGATCGTATTTCCTTGCCACGCAAAACGATGCTAAATATCGAAGTTTTGATGACCCATTTTTTAAACAAACTTCATCAACGTCCCTGTCATTAATTTCCCCCTCCTCCTGATAATTCTTTTGCTTAATGCTATTCTTCCTCTAACGCCCCCAATGCATTTTGTTCAAAACACCAAACGAGCTAAGTCATTTGTTACACCTACCCAATATATAACTTAGCTTTTCTATCTCTCAAAGATCACATGACCTTGGTTATGTGTTCGTATGTTCCCTTTCCATACCTATGATACTAACTTTTAAATGCATTCAGCAATGCTTGCAAACCCTTAGCTAGCTGACAAACTAAAGCTTTGTCATCAGGCAGCCTAACTGATTTTTTGAATTCCCTACCAACTTTCATTACTATCTCCAGTTCTTCACATGTCTCTCTGAACATTTCCTCCACACATATAAACATAAGCACTGATGGTAATGGGTACCTTTCTCTCAACCCTCATCTATCCCTCACCTACCCTTTCTCTCAACCACTACCCATGGGGACTCTTCTTCAGTCATTCTCACCTGAGTAGTCTGAGACATACGGTCATGGATGCCTCCTATTATTCCATTCTTCTCTTTTTCCGCAATTTATTCATTGATTCTACCCAATTCACTATGATAAACCCTTTCTCGAAATCTACGAAACAGAAAAATATGTATATCCTGATTCCATTCTATGTTCCTCTCAATTAATAAGCTCAATACTGCTATGTAATCGTGTGTGCCTCTCCACTTCCTGGACCCGAACTGATCATCCCCTAAGTAATTATTTGCCCTGCTCTCTATCCTTCCATTGATGATCCAGGGAACTACTTTAACTGTATGCGAAATCAAAGTATTTTTCCCTATTCCTCAATATGACTGCTACGACTACAGCCTTGTAACACCCCTAATGGTTAGGTCTTCTACATTCAATTTCCTAAACTGTCTTTCCCATTTTGTCTTTCTGAATTTGACGGAACACTCTATTATTACTAAATTATGATCTGAATCCGCATTCGCTCCAGAAAATTCGTGTAAATTAAGCACGTTTCCAAATCTGTGCCTATCCATGATATGCTCGTAGCCTAACTGATAGTATTCTAAATTCCCAGGCATTTCACATGTATACCTGCGATTTTTGTGATATCTAAAGCAAGTGCTCATTTTGATTAACTCCTGTATACTGCAGAACTCTATTACTTTATCCCCGGGATCATTTCTTGTTCCTAAACCGTATTCGCCTGCCTTAATACAATTTCTTGCCTACCATCGCATTTAAATCCCCCATTACTATCAGATGTCCAGCTGATTGTACCCCATATTACTTCATTCCCGTGATTGCTTGGTGGTATTTGGACCTGAAAAATGGCCAAGTTTGTTCAGCTTGCACTTCTACTATAATAATTGATCAGTTATTTGCCCTATGTTTGGTTGGCTAACTTTTAGTTCAATATTATTGCTACCTCTCGCTAGTTCTCTTCTCCTTTGCTGCATATTACTCAATAACTATCACTCCAGTGATCCCCGCTATCCTTCCATATCACTTCCCACAGCCGAATAACATCTAAATTTTTCCCAAATATTTTAACATATTTTCTTAATTTTCTCTCGTTAACATCGTCCTAACTTTCCAAATCTCAATTCTAAGGATTCAGCCCACTTTCTGCTATCTCTTCCTCTCTCACTTTGCACTGGTCATACTCACATGCAGTGACCTTAACGGGGATTTCACAATACTATATTCAATCAATACTATCCTTTTTTAAAGACAAAAAAATCAGTCGTGGGTTCATTAGTTTAACTTTGACCATAATGAAACGAAGGGCATGAGCTATTGGCTGTGCGTTTGTAAGGTGACGATCCTATGGGAGATATTGATTTTTTGTTCACAAAAAATCAATATTGGATATACTCGTAGAATTGTACGTCACCTTGCAACTTCGGTCAGAGTTTCGGGAAAAGCCAAGTAAAAGGGAACGCTGTGTATAAGTGCACATGAGGAAACGCCTGCGTAGCTACTTGCATCGACTTCTTTTCTTTTTATCGAACCCTCTCAACCTTCGTCGGGATGCATCGAGCTTCGACAGGAATCTTAAACTGTGCGTAAGATTAGGTTTTGCCTGATCTACGCTTTCCCTAAAGTTGGTTAAGAACTTCATTTGGATTCGAGTAGCCAAATTTGCATAACTTTGGTCTTGTTCCGCAAATTAAGTGTCGTGGTTGGGGTTTCAATTATTGTGCCCAATCAGGGGAGACCATTAATTGTGTGTCGGGCGTCGCGGCGATGGAGGCAGGAAGTGTTCCGTCAAACGAAAAGCGCGCTAATTTGGCAGGACCAAAGCGATAGTTTCCGCTTAAATTACTTCCACCCTTCATTGTGTGGGAAGATCGATAACTAGCCGTGCGTTTGGCTCCAGTAATTCAAGTTTCGTGTTTGAACTATAGAATGGGGTGAAAGAAACAGGGCGTAACATGTTATCAGATGGGGATTGGAAACTTGTGAGAACGAATGACATAAGGATTAACTGAGTCAAAATTGAAAGAAAACTATGCGGTCAACAAATAGGCAGCCCCTAAAAAGTGGTTATTCCGGAAGTGTGGTGAAGCCGTGACTAATACATATAATTTTGATTGCACGAGGGACGATAAGAAAGAAACATTTTGCTTACTTGCTTTATATGCGGTAGCTGGAATAGAGAAGTTTTTACTCGTGAATATGGTTAGGAATTTAGGGCTTTCACTCACCATCGGCTCCGCTCTGAGCGTGCATGTGATGTGGTAGTATTTTTCTATTATCCAGGGAAGAACGTCTTGTTCTCGCTCATTCTCTTGGGAGGGCATTTTGCTTGCAGTGAATGCATTGGTCCATCAACTCGAGTGGCCACGCCAACTCTAAAATGGACATGGAAGTGAGGTAAATGCCATGGAAGGTGAATTTACCCTTTGTGAGTTTGAGATGCAGGCGATATCCTAAACAGAATTTTTATAATGATAAGCAAAATTATGAGATACTTTTTAAAATGTAAGCGTATTGAGAGTACATTGACATCGAAATAAATAAAACTGAATGATCGCAATATGCCATCATGTAAAATGTGAACAAAATTATGCATACAAAATGATAAGACTTAAAAAAATATTGCACACCTTCAGAAAACGAAACTTCCTAAAGTGGATGAATGCCGCATGATTGTTGCAGAGGTTGGAGTGGATTATATTAATTGTTACAGCGTTATTGTTATAACCCCAGGGACCGCAGTAAAGCACTATTATTTTCAATGGCAATTTAAAATGTCTTACCATTTTTCTAAGATATTTCGTGTAAATAAGTCATGGAAAGTACCAAAGAAAAATTCAGTGGTTATGATTTTAGTTTAAAACTCTCCGCCTCTAAAAGTTATTGTATAATTACCAGAAAATATCTCTCCACATTTACGGACGTTTTTTGCGCACAATAATCGTCATTTTGAACCTATTCATCGAGTCACAATATGTTAACTTTCATGAGTGCATGAGAATTAAGTTGAAATATTTATGGTATCTATTGGTAATGGAATATTTCGTTTATTCAGTCATTTTGAAAATCATTTAGAAAAATCTTATTCACTTGAACTATAGGAATTCTCACGCCCACAATATTTTCGAAATTTTTCGCTTTTAAATATAGTACAGTTGTATGCCATTTCTGTGTGGCCAGGTTGCCAAAATGTCTCTAGTTATAAAAATATTAAGTAGTGGATTTGTTGAAATTTAATTGGTAGCAGCACACTAAAATTGGTCGGTAGAGTAGAAAATGCCTATTTCATTCTTAGCAAGCACGATTTATATTTTATTGGAGAAATTATTTAGCTAACTTCTGATCTACTCCACCTTCTGATGTTCTCCACTTCAAACCTGCTACTACAAAGGTAATTTGAAAAAAGTCATTGCTAAAAAATAGGCTTTATTTTCAAACACCTTCGAAGTTTGTCACGAAATCATTTTTAAACTTAAATATTTTAGAAACACATAGCGGAAGGCATAAAAACTGCTGAATATATATCATTAATTGGTACTTTAATAAAGGAACCTCAAGGATACAGCAGATTGGATGGAATGGTTGGTGCAATAACTTCATAATACAATGAAAGGGTGTCACGGGGTAAGCCTTGAGGAGTATGATATTTCCACGGGAAATAAACGGGTCAAAAGAAGAATCGGTATAACTTGAACTTTTTCCGATGTTTCTCAGAGTTCAAGCTACGCTTATGTAGGTCAACTTTCCCGGAGGCAGGAGCCGTTATAACTTTGACTTCTTCCGATGTTTCTCAAATTTAAAGCTATACCTCTGTAGGCCAACCACCTCAATTTGCCCGGAGGGAAAGACAGCATGCATTGCTTACCCTTCAGCGCGCGAGCAGCGCTCAACTACTCGTACATATCGCGCCTTCAAATACGACGCGGCCCGCACGGGGTCATCGCGGTCGCTTTTTCGCCCACGGGAAATTCGCGGCGACCGTGCCTCCTCATGCACGTGCAGCCTCGAGGCGACGGTGCACGGAATTGATTCCGATGTCCCTCGTTAAGAAATTGACTTCAGGACGGATCCCCCGTCCCAGCTCGCTTCGTTCGATCGGCCAGCCCTCTCCGCCAAACCCCCCCTCTCCCCCGTGGTGCGGCGCTCACAGAATGGCAAAAGCGGGGGGGGGGGGCGCATGCGCTCGCGGGGGTTCCTTTCGCCCCCCAGTAGCGCGAGCGGTGCGACGCGCGATCAGTACGTCGACTGCCGACCAATCGGTACCACTTGCCGGATGGGCGAGACCGCGACTCTGTGGGCCACAGTGTGGCCGGCCGTCGTGCCCCGACGCCGGCCCGCGATCAATGCCCCCTCGCTCCGTCGCGAGCCCCGGCCTCACTCCCCCCTCGACCTCTAAACTGTAGAGGCTGCGTGCCGCCGCTCTGGTGGTACCTGTTGATCGCCGAGCCACTCGAGGAGAACCCCCGTCACCCCGCCTCTCGCTCACCCACCCCATGGCGAGACCCTCGCTCTGGCGTCCCACTCTCGTCGTCCAGTGCGGCCCGAGGACGTGGGGCCGCTAGGGAGCCGTCATGGGATGAGCTCCGACGGATTTCTCCCAGCGATGCGGGTGCCCAGGGACGGTGTGGAAGGCGGCGTCCCGGCGCCGGAGATATCAGCGGGGGACGGCCGAGCGACGCCGCGGTGCCCAGCGTCGCGATGGCGGTCAAAGTGGGCGGCGCGCATCCCCGCGATACCGTTCCGGACGGGCTCGCGGCCGTCGTCGGCGGCCGGCGACGGTCATGCCGTTGCCGGCGGCCATAACTCCCGCCTTGAGCTGCTCGAGAGGGCCGAGCGGCGCTCGCCGGAAGCCGCGCACCGAGCGACGCACCTAGACGCCGACGACTCCCTCTTCACGAGGTGAGTCTTCCGCCCTTTCTTGAACACTCAGCATGTCACTCAACTCCTTAGACACTTATCCTTTTTTACTCGTCAAATGTGAAAAATTCATGGAAATGTTTGAGATGATATCCACTTCTCTTTGATGGATATCAAAGTTTGTGGCGTATTTGCTTGATATTTCAATCACAATATTAACTTTTTTATGCCAATTCCCTTGATTCGATATCTTGTACCTTACTTTGGTGGCATTAGGCAGTAATGTGTTTTTATAATTGATAATGCCAAGATACGAATAATCTCTATGTTTTTAAATATGGTAAAATTTGTATTAGCCAATCCTTTGAACTGTTTAGATTTATATATATATATATATATATATATATATATATATATATATATATATATATATATGTGTGTGTGTGTGTGTATGCCTACACACATTTACATAAACATAACATTTATAGATATATGGTATCCTCTGTTCCGAAGAAAAGCGAAAATGCATTGTGCTTTTTTATTTTTAATAATGTTAATGCAAAAATGCCTTATTTTTGGACTTTACATGCGATATTCAACAAGGATATATCGTTAAAATTAATTGCAAGTCTTAGCTGGAGTGAATTTCACCTAGGCAGGAGTCGAACCCAGTGACCTCTGGATAGGCAGGCAGAGACGTTCCCCCACCTCCATTGAGACTGGCGAAAAACATACAGTGAGTGAAGAAACGATGATCCTGAATTTTTTAGGTAATATGAAACCATTCACTATTCAGAAATACAGACTATTCAAAGGGTAGTTTTGCCACGAAGGGATGTGCGCTCCTTCGTACTTTAGGGAGGTGAATCACGTCCTTTAACTTTCTGTATCCTGAATTATTTAATTTGTTAAATTAATGACTTTGTGAGATACTAACAAGTTGTAATGATTATAATATAATTCTTAATATTGAAATTGAACGCAATGACAGGTGTAATAATACTAGAGTTTCATAATCTTCATATTTCAGAATATAATTGGACGTTTACTAATATTGAGCTTCTAACTTGGTAATTTATCCGTGATCCTCCTTTTAAGGATTTTTTCAGAATGTGGTAGAGGCATTTACAGATGATCTATGGTATTGGTGCCGATGAAAATGGAGAAGTTTCTAACCATAAACTCATGCACTATTACGAACGTTTACTCAGAGACAAGTAATTCTTGTTCAAACGGAACTAAGAACGTAATCATTTTTGTATTCAAGTATATATTTTTGCTGAACAATTTTTGAATAAGCTGGAGGAATATTCTTCCTTCGGATTCAATATTTTCAGGTAGGCACAACTAAAAAAATGTCATCAATGGAATCATTTCATGTGTTTCGGTTGTACTCTAATCCTGATGACTCTGGGAAGCGTCTCATTTTATAAAAACTTCGGGACACCTGATCTTTCTCTTACCATTGGTGAAGACCCATTAACTCTGGAAATTCTTTTGAGTTGATTATTACATAAATCGTAGAAAGAATCATACATTTTAGAATGTCTCGCCAAACCTCTGGATTTAATAGATCTGTTGGCGATGAGCAACTGGCTGATTTTTAAGTCACATTATCGAGCTAGAAATTTACAAGGTATTGAGTTAGAAATTAACGTGCTTCTGTGATTGAATATAGGGAATCACAACTTCATTAAGATTTTCTATTAGTTAACTTGCCAATAATTAATTATTGATTAGAGAAGTTTAGAAAAATATCCGAGGCTTGAAAATTAAATATTTAGTAGAAAAATTCCAAACGCACTGCAAAAGGAAATGTTTCCGTCGCTCTAAAAATAGTACATCGTGTTAGTCCATTGGTTTGAGTATTGGACTACTGCCTGGTGGGCTCGTGTTTGATTTCAAGTGACACCGCTGGACATTTTCCGCATCATACAAGGTGTGTTGTTTTTTGGTACCAGATCTTCCGGGGAAACTATAGGCGGCACAGGGAAAGGAACTTGCTCCGGTACCCTGATAATGTCTGCATTTCAAACGTCATATAGGGCTTAGTTTGAGACAAGCTGTACTGCCACCTATCACCTGAACGTTCGGCTTGGTTACTGTGGTCAATATAAAATATATGTTACAGAAATTTAGATGGATTTACTACCCATATTGGTGTTACGTTGGAAAAGACTTCTTCCTTTACATGCATGATGTGAATGACCGTAACAGTAGAATATGGCCACAGTGTGTCTTAAATCTACTTCCTACAGATTCCTTTTAACGTTATATACTTCATACAATTTCTTTCTACCACTGTAGACATTTGATTTTAAAGTATCAATCATCACATCATGTCGAATGCCAATTCTTATCCCAAAGTTTCAAACTGACTCATAGGATTACTCAGGAACTTTTACTTAAAAATGAATTTAACATATGATTTATAATGAAGGAATGGGAAAGGTAAAAACAATATTTATTGTATTGAAAAAGTGATTATGCTTTGAATCATCTAATTCGTTGTTCTTTAAAATATATTTAGGTTTATATTTCCCTAAATTTGTAGCTATTTCAACTTCAAAGTAAAACTCCAATGATTAAGTATTTAGCATAATTTCACGATTTCTCAAATAAGGCGTAGAAAATAACCAAAAATGTATCAGAATTCATAATTAATTCTTCCATTTTCGAACTATCAGTATTTTGTAGAAATCAGTGGTTTAGTGGTGTTATATTGGTTCCGTTTAGGTCGAAAATATCGGGAACTAAATCCTCAATACTTATTTTGGCATAATAGTGTTATATGTTTCAGCTGAAAAATATTTATGCTTTATAAGCAATGTTACATGGCATTAAGAAAGGTACAAAGGATTGAACAAAATACTGGATTTCTTTACGGAAAAGCCGAAGAGTTCCTACCCTTATTTGGTGATAATTTTCAATTCAATTGATGTAACGGTACGTAGAATCAATTCCCAATTTGAAGTTTTGGCGGAGTTTTAAATTCGCCCTTCGTGATTGTGGGCTCGACAGTCACGTTTTAACTTGTAAGTCAGTTGGGTTGCATAATCATAAGGATAATACGTATGCCGATCCCTTCGGCTGGAGACTAAGAGAAATTTCTCTGCCAGGACAGATTGCGTGAATCATTTGTATTTTTCTCTGTAATACAATTCCCCTTACTATTATGTCTCGCGGTTGAATTCGACCAATCAAGCGCGCACAAGAAAGTGAGGCTTAATTTGCGTGAATTTTTTTCATTTTTTTTCCAAGTTTAATTCACGTTCAGAGAAATGGAACGTTCAATTTCCAAGGTATATTTTGTGAATGATAAAAAATCGGCATATATGGTCGTTCGGAATGTACAAAGTCTCGAATATGAATTTTCAAAGCCTGCATATTCCTTGAGATTAGCATAAGCATTTACTTAGCACTACGCATCACAAATGTTAAAAAAGTATAATTGTCAATATCAAGAATTCAAATGGACCAAATTCAAATTAAAGTGTGAAGAAGAAACGCAACAAAATTTAAAGTCCTTAAGGAGTGTATTTGACAATAATTTTATGATAGAGCTTATTATTTAGTAGTCTACCGTATAAATTAGTGTTAGGTTGGACGCAGAATGTAAACTCCTCTATTTATTAACCTTACCTACAAGAAGAAAACTGACATCCCTAACTCCCTTCGTTTCGTCTAATATTCCTTTTTTCAAAATCCTACCAATATTGTCAAAGGTCATTCCCTTTACTACAATCTTCAGCAATCCATCCTGAATGAAAATGCTCTGCAATTCTTTGTTTTCTTTTATTCTTCGATTTTCTCCCAACACTGTTCCCACCACCATGCCTACTTTATCTTTATTTGATTTCACAACTTTACGTTTTGCCTTCACCATCCTTTTGCTCACACACACACGAACACACCTCAAAAGCCTCTGAAATACGCCTACCATCCTGCTTCAACGATATACTTTCAGAGACGCACAAAGCCAGGCTCTATACCACATTTTTCACTAATCTTTTCTCATCTTTCTTAATATTGACGTCCCCGACACCATTTTATTCTCATAAAAACTACTTTATCTTATTTTCTTGATTATTTTTTAAAATTATTACTATTTTGACCAACTTGGCCAAAGAAAATTCCATATATGCAAGCAATTCTACCTGCTCCAGTTTTTGCCATCCCATTTCAATACTCAAATTAACTTTCTTCTTTCCCGAAAACTTTCTCATACCATACCTATTTCTCTGACTTTCCATTGCATTCAGCAATGCTCGAAACCCGTTGGCTGACTGAAAAACTAAAGCTTGATCATCGACAAACCTAACTGATTTTATGAATTCATAACAGAATCCATTCTTATCTTCAGCTCCTCCCACAAAACTTTCCTACACAAACACGTTGAAAAGCAATGGTATTATTAACTTACCCCTCTTCTTAACACTGCCAATCCTGACTCTTCATCTACCACTTGTACCTTAGAAGTCTGCAACATTTTCAGGTTTCAGATAGATCTACTATCCCTCCAATATATTCCTATTTTCCGCAATACGCTCATTTTCTCCGCCCAATTCACTCTATCATACGCTTTCCCGGAATTTACTCAACAGACAGATACATCCTGATTGTATTCTATGTTTATCTCTATTAGTGACCTCAATACTGCTACGGTATAAAGCATGTCTCTACCCTTTTTATACCAATACCGATCATCCACTAAGTAGTCATTTTCCCTGCTTTTCATATTTTTATTGATGATCGCAAGAACATGTTCAGCTGCGTGTGAAATTAAACTTGTTCTGTAGTCCTGACATATGATTTTCAATCCCTCTTTTGGAAAGAAAACTAACGCTGAGCTGACGAATTCATACAGCCAAGTTCCTGCCTCATAAAAGCAACGTATTCCCTAGACACACGAAATTATTGTAACAATTGCAAAGAGTTATCTTCGATGCGTACCAAAAATATTTTTCCAATAAATATTTCCAAATGGTAGGTTGAGTTGGATTTTACCAAAATTTCATGGCGTGTTACACAGCGATGCTTTTCGACGCATAAAGGCCACTTGAATTCGCCACAACCCCCTCTTCGTCTTCCTGTCTCTGGCTAAGTGCGGTCCCCGACGTCACAGTCTATCCGCGGGAAGGCCTAAATGAGTGCACATGTTTAACTTCCAGTGCGTTACTTTCATTCAATCTGTGAAGGGGGAGGAGTATATGTGAAATATTCCTTATAACCACTTAGACATAGTTTCCACATATAACCCATCCAAATAACCTTATTGGACATAGTTTCAAGGAAGGCCCAAAGCTTCTCATAAGATCCTGAGAATTGGCATTGTGTGAATACAGCAATTTTTCCTGGTTCCATCACGAGATCCTCCCATGACACTTCTCAGTCTAAATATAATAATTGTACCTCATTATTTAGCTCTTCTCAAGCAACAAAACCATGTACATGTTGGTACATGGTTTGCATGAAATGTATCGGGAAAAGTTCCGGTAAAATTGATTTATTTTAGATATTGATATAATGCCTCAAAATACTTCTAAGCATATCCCTTGAGCGTCGACACGCTTTTCCCAGCGGCTTGTCCACGACTGAAAGGCGCCTTGGTAGGCAAATTCCGAAAGGTCCTTAAGGGTGCGCGTGCAAGCTTCTTTGAAGGCACTTAGGGTCCCATGGTGGTGTCCTCTGAGGAATGATTTCAATTTTGGAAGGTAAAATAGTCCGCTGATGCCAAGTCGGGACTGTAAGGGGGTTGGGGAATCGTCGCTTTGCAAAAGGTCTTTGCAAAGAGGCACTCTATTCTGTTCTTGGGTGTCCATCAAGACCTTCGGGACGAGTTAAGTGCAGATTTTTTGCATCGTCAAATGCTCAGTGATTACGGTGTGCAGTGTCATCTAATCAGCCCAATACGATCGCATGCGCAAACTTAATCGACGGTTAAAATTCAACACTTTACGCACACATCAGGAGAAAATGGTTACCGATACTTTTTATACAAACCTAGCAACAGAATTATTGGATGGCTTACATGCCTTCCAATAAGTTATTTTAAAATATTTTTGGGTTATATGTCGTTGGGTCCACGTGAGCATGCAACGAAAAACTCACCGAACAAAATGTTAAGTTCCTCCTTTTCCAAAAGGTGAGGGTGAGGGGAGTAAGTGCTCTCTCTCTAAACCAAAAACCAGTTTGTTCCTTAACGCCATTTTTTCCCCATTACACTCCGAAAGCACGCCCACTATTGCGTCTCCATAAAGTCACCATTTCTGCTGATAGATAAAGGAAAACCATTGGCACCAAGGCAGGCTTCACTACATGGAGATTGCGTGCGAAAACCCGTCATACCACTTTAAAAAATCTTCAGATTCGGCCCTTTTATCTCTACTTCTCAAATGCGCCCCACATCAGTGCTCATTAGATACTCCTCCACTATGCCGTGACAAGGAAGAAGATTGACGCTCTCCTTCAAATCCACAGCGCTATTGAATCAGGTTTTTCTCTCCGGATAAAAATACACTGATTTTCCGGGGAGGAGAACGTAACTATGGCAATAAGTCACATTACAATGAGTATCTCGTTATAAATCTGCACTACAGAGACATTCAAGTATTAGAAGTCTGGCAAGAGCACTTCATGCGATAAATATTCCTATCCGATAGGAAGAACCACTTTTCCCCTCCCGACAATTCGTCACAATGACTCCCCATTTACCAACACAAGTGCCAATTCGTCACGCATAAATGGCCTCGAATGATCAGTGCTGTTCCAGACCTCTTCGTAGATCAAAGGCAGCCGCTCCCGTAACTAGCCAAGTTATGTGGGAATCCCTGGAGCGTATCCTCGCACCAGGGGCACCGAATCGGACCGTATCGTCCACACTTTCGTCGCAGTGCCCTCCATCGTATCTGCAGCATCCCACAAATGTAGACGCTGAAAAAACTACAACGCCAGTGCCCTTCGCTGTGCCTCTTTATAGTAGTAGTTTTTTTGAGAGGCGATCGACAGCTAAGATAATTTGCACTATTAGGGATGGATGGGAAAGGAAGGGTGGGGAGAGACCCGGCGCCGGCGTTAGCCTACTCTTCCGACCCAATCCGACGGACGTCGTACCCACTCAAAGTGCACTCCACAAAACACCTCAAGTAGGGATCGGAATACCACTGAAAAATATTTGTTTTCTCCAGGGTTTGATATTGGACCCTCTCGGTGGGAAGCCTGTACGAGGGGGGACCCAAAAGTAACGGGAATTGGGCTGCAGTGGGTAGCGAGAGTGGGGAAGCCTTTGTTCGGCCGGTCGTACGTCAGGCTCACGCCACCTCCGAAGACAGTATGCGCGGCACCGTCGCTGTGACTGGATCGGTCCGTCCGTGAGAACTTTTTCAGTGAAATAACTTTTTTTATTTCGGCAAAAAACGTGGGGGATTATCAAGAGTAACGCGCTGCAGTGAAATTTTGTTTCCTGTCGGGGAAATCGGCCGCGGAAACTATTGTAATGCTCTAGACTGCTTATGGGGAAACTACCCTAAGCAAAACCTGAGTCTACGAGTGGTTTACACGTTTTAAAAATGGTGAAATGTCAATTGAAGACCAACCCCATTCAGGCCACCCTTCAACATCAAGAAATGACGAAAACGTGGACAAAATCAATGCCCTCATTCGTAAAGACCGTCGAAGAACCATTGATCAACTCTGTGAGATGTCTGGAGTGTCATGGAGTTCAAAAGAACAGAAATTTGGCACACAGGCGACTGGTACTTCAGTCATGATAACGCGCCGGCTCATACCGGCCTCGATGATTCAAGAACCTCATTCAATGCTACGGAATTTTGTCTTTAATTTTATCCACTTTATCTTCACGATCGCTCCATTGACTCTCCATGCCGACTTCTCGCGGCCCTGTGGCGAGAATCACCAGCGCCGTCGCTGCGTGAGTGATATCTGCTGAAAAGATCCATCATGCATAGTTCAGGAGCATTAGCCGACTAGTAGTCATCGGGAGGATAAAATAAACATTTCGCACGATCAGTAGGCAAAAATAATAGGTACCCGGATGGATGCAGCGAATAGTAATGGAATATTGGATGGCCTAGATAAGCGAGGGCAGAGATGAGATAGAGGTCGAAGAGGGCGGTTTAGCAATTAGAAATTATCGTGGAGAGAAATTAGACCAGTCGTGAAGAATAAGAAGTTTGATAATAACTAGCAACTAGTTCGTTTATCTTCAAAGGCGTAATAGATACACATTTAAGGTGCTCAGAGGAACAAAACCCACCTAGATTAAATTAAATTACGACACACATCCAAATGGCATCAACGACCTAAAAAAAACTCCCTAGCTTTGAATAAAGATTCGGATTATAAAGTTGATATGAAACATAACTGTAATACTTTAAAATTTAAAAGAATAAAGAGGTCCAGGAGAGTAGCGTATTGGATAACGGAAACTTTTAAGGATGTAAAATGAAGAATTATTTAATATATATTTGAATTACCTCTGAGATATCGCTACACATTTAGATTCAGCTGATAAAAAATCTGCCTATTCAAGGATACAAACGCCATGACTTCGGAGTAGGAAGCCATTACTTAAACAACCACATGATATCGATCATCGTTCTATCTAGTCATCCCGAAATAATTTGCGATATCTTAATGTTCTCTATCGAAAATGCCCATGGATAACATCTTATCTTCTTTCATTATCCACATAGAAAAGAACGTAAAAGATTTTTTTTCCTACCAGCGTAGACTCACTCCTAGGAAATTAATCGAGTTAACTTTGAAGTACACCCAATAATTCCCACGAAACTGTATTCATTATGTACACACCTAATGCCCATGGATAAAGGGTCGTTAGATACGTCTCTTAACGCCGGTAACAGATGGCGCAGTGGACTGAAGCATTCATCAACATCGTTTAACTATTAAGCAATATTTCATATTCCATCAGAATGAACAAATAATGTATAAATCCAGTTGAGATTCATGGCATAAATGCGCAAAAATTTTCTAAATTCAGGTTTGATTTTATTTGAGTATAACACACGTGCTTTCACTCAAAACTAAGTCCTGCCAATTTTCATTTGAAAATTCCACTGAAAACACAAATGAAATGTCACTAGTAAAATTATTCCCAATAATTTTAACTTTCTCCTATTGATTGGCCTCAGTTGATTAGCTCTAATGAGCCAGCATAATTAATTTTTTTACGAGAAAGATACCAAACACAACTGGGACTATATTTTACTACTAACTGTCATTCACATCTTGCATATACAGTAGTCATTCCTTACCAACGACACAGCAATATATTTGGTCGTTCCATCTTAATTTCTGTGAAAACGTATGTATGTAAATAAACGAGGGGATACAAAAATAACAGGAATGTTGTTATAGATTCTTTAGTTCTCAATATATTTAGATTCAATTTTTTTCACCTTCAAAGTATTCCCCATTGACCACAATGCACCTCTCCAAACGATGCTTCAATTGTTCGAAACATTTCTGAAATTCATTTATTGGGATGTCCTTCCTAATAATTTTGTTTTACCTCCTCCAAAGTGTCAAAACGCTTTCCTCTCATTTCCCTTTTGAGTCTGGGGAACAAAAGGAAGTCACAGGGAGCTAAATCCGGTGGGTAGGGGTGTGGAAAATCGATGTCATGCTGTTTTTTGTCAAAAACTGCATCACGGAGAGGGTGGTATGAGCCGGCGCATTGTCATGATGGAAGAACCAGTCGCCTGTGTGCCAAAGATCTGCTCTTTTCTTCCGGATACTCTCCCTCAATCTCTTCAAAAACTCCAGGGAAAACTTCTGTTTGGCAGTTTGACCCGGGAACAAACTCCGAGTGTAAAATACCTCAGCAATCGAAGAAACAAATGAGCATTGTCTTAATTTTTTATTTCACTTCTCGAGCCTTTTGGGAAGAGGAGAGCCAGCTGTCTTCTATTGGCTTGATTGCTGCTTCATTTCAGGATCGTATCCATAGCACCACGATTAATCACCAGTGATTGGGAAAAAATCAGGGTCCTCTTCCAGCTGATTTTGAAGCTCAAAAAATGCCTGAACTTTGCTCCGTTTGCTCGTTAGTGAGATGACGAGCGGCAAATTTTATTGCAACCCTTTTCATATGCAAATCTTCAGATAGAATCCTCTGAATTCAACTCCACGATACTCCAGACATCTCACAGAGTTGATCAATGGTTCTGCGACGGTCTTCACGAATGAGGGCATTGACTTTGTCCACGTTTTCGTCAGTTCTTGATGTTGAAGGGCGGCCTGAATGGGGTTGGTCTTCAATTGACATATCACCATATTTAAAACATGTAAACCACTCGTAGACTCAGGTTTTGCTTAGGGTAGTTTCCCCATAAGCAGTCTAGAGCATTACAATAGTTTCCGCGGCCGATTTCCCCAACAGGAAACACTATTTCACTGCAGCGCGTTGCTCTTGATAATCTACCATCACGTTTTTCGTCATAATGAAAATATTTGTTCCACTGAAACAGCTCTCACGGACGGACCAACCCAGTCACAACGACGGCGCTGCGCATACTGTCTTCGGAGGTGGCGTGAGCCTGACGTACAACTGGCCGAACAAAGGCTTCCCCCACTCTCGCTCCCCACCGCAGCCCAATTACCGTTACATTGGGGTCCCCCCTCGTATATATATGAAAGTGTATATGTATATATATATATATATATATATATATATATATATATATATATATATATATATATATATATATATACACATTCAAACACGAAATCCCGCCAAACGGCGAATAAATACTCATTTATATAGAAACAGATATAAGGAAAAGGGATAGGAACACACATAAAGGACGAACACAATAGAGGTGGGGAAGGCGAAATCGAACGGATCACAAGAGTAAAAATATTTCCTTGACCGGGACCGGTCCCGGTCAAGGAAAATTTAAAACAAAAAAATTTAAAACACTCGGATTTCTTTATTCACTTGTCTAATCGAAAAAGTAATTTTTTATAAGGTAATATGAACATAACCAGATGGTGCAGCCCCGTACCACTTCATCACAAAACCTAGAATTGGTCATTTCTGCATTGTATTTAACTTATGCTCGATGCACCTCGAAATTACTGAGAGAAAAAGTAATAGAATCTAAATAGTCTCTAGTGGGAAATTCCCTGGTGTGATAAAGTCATAGATGAAGACTTGCTAAAATATATAACGGGAATTATGCTTTTTAGTGAAATTTGAATCAACTGCAATAAAAGAAAATGGCTATTATCATCGCTTACGTAAAAATGCATCTGCTATTATTGCATTATTCCTATGATCGCCATACACAATAGTATACGTCTAAACGTAGTTCCTATGGGATGGGAGTACATGTAATAGCCTTGCTACTGAATTACTGTGTTTTCAGGTGGTAAATATAAAGCAGGCGAGTGATAGCAGCTGACCAGATGCATCTGCTATTTTTGATTCAGGAGCCTTTGGCGACAGGTACTCATCGGGATTATAAAGTAGACAGTTCGCAAAATCAAATAGAATAAATAATAGGAAATTTACTTTGAAGAATGCAGCGAATAAAAATGCGAGATTAAATGACCTTGGTAGACAAAAAAGGGAAGAGATAGAAGTCGGAGAGAGCGGTTTAGCAATTAGAAATGATCCTATGGACAAATCAGGCGAGTTGTGTAGAAGAAGAATTTTGATGAAAACTAGTAACAGGTTCGTTTCCCTCCAAAGGCGTCGTAGATACGCATTGAAGCTACTTGGAGAAACTAAATACTCCTTGATCAAATTAAATTCCGACATAAATATCCAAATGGTATCTGCAACCTACACATTTTCCTGGCTTTGAATAAAAATTTTGTTATAAAGTTGCTGTGAAAAAAAATGTATAACTTTTGAATTGAAAAGAATTAGGAAGTAGCGGACAGTGGTAAATTGGATAGCAGGAGCTTTAAAAGGAGCAATGATGAACATATTTTTTTAAATATTTAATTTACCACTAAGATATAACCAGATATTTAGATTCCACTGATGAGAATCTACCTTCTCTGGGATAAAAACGGGGGCCCTAAAAATGGGAAGGGATTTACCCACGGCACATCCCAATCCTCGGTATTAACGGCATCACTAATTTCTGACTTGATACTATGACATGGAAATTAGATGGTTAGGGTAAATTCATTTTCACAGTATATACTAGCCTTTGACGTCGCAATGTTTTGTGATTTCCGAGTTGTACCATCTAGGTTCCGTGTTATGTTTAAAAAATTTACTGGGAATTAACTCGTTGACTGCTGAATGCTTTATTCCAAGAAAATGATTCCGCCTATTCTCAGTACTTCAATGAGTACAATCTTTCCCAAAATTTGCAAAATTGACGGTGCACATTATCAAGATATTTAGGCCATTGTAGCCAGTTTCTTTACGCAAGAAAAATTTACTAATAAGAGTCTTATTTGTGGCAAAACTTAGCATGTACAGCCCTGTGGTTTTATAGTTCCTCGAGTTTACATTTTTTTGGTGTGTTCGTTGCTTACAAAACAAGGATATTATCACCACTATTTGGCGAAGTGACATATTTTTGTAACGAATTCATCGTGAAGGAATTTAATACTGACTCGCGAGCATCTTTCTCTTTGTTCCCTGTTTTAAAAGTATATACGCTCCAATTGATAAATGGGACATTGAGATTTCCACTGATTATGAAGTTGCGATCATTGTAGGCAAGCAAGGAATAAAATTGAGGCGGAAGAGACCAGTTTAGCAGTTAGAAATGATCTTGAAGAGAAATCACGGGAGTTTTACGGAAGAAGCAGTTTGATAATAACTAACAACAGGTTCGTTTATCATCACGGGCATAGATACAGATTGAAGGTGCTTGGAGAATCAGACACCATCGAGATTCAATTATGTTCCGACTTACGATTACCAATAGCAGTAACCACTTGCAAAGATTCCTGTCTTCGTTTAAAGATTCGCATTATAAAGTTGCCATGTAATACAACTACAAACATTTTGATATAAAAGAATTAAGAGACCCAGGAGAGTGAAAAATATGATCAATTAAGACTTTAAGGAGCAATGATAAAGAAACACTTGATAAATATTTAAATTACCACTGAGATACAACCATTATATTAAGCTTTCACTGAAAAAAATCAGCCTTCTCAAGAATTTGAACGGGAGCCCTCCGTGTGTGAAGCCATTACTCAAGCACCGCAACATCCCTATTCCCTGACTATATGGAATAGTTGTTATAATTTGCGATATTTTAAAGTTCTCCGTCGCAAATTTCCATGGATACCATCTTAACTTCTTTAGGTATCCATGTAGAAAAGAATATGTACAATGGATATTTTTTCTTAGCAGCGAAGCCTTACTTCTAGGAAATTAATCGAGATAAATGTATGGTTGACTCATAATTCCCATGAAACTATTGTGGGGTGGTTTCAGCCAGAATTTCCCCCTATTTGTCATATACCTGTACACACCTATGCCCAAGGATGCCATAAATGGTAGTAAGATACGTCTCTTAACGCCGGTAACAGACGGCGCAGTGGACTGAAGAGTCATCAATATCGTTAAGCTGGTAAGCAATATTACATCTTCCATCAGAATGAACAAATAATGTATAAATCCAGTTGAGATTCATGATATAAATGTGCAAAAGTTTTCGAAATTCAGGTTTGATTTTATTTGAGTATAACACACGTGCGTTCACTCAAAACTAAGTCATTTTTTCTAAGTCATCTAACAAATTTTCATTTGAAAATTCCACCGAAAACACAAATGAAATATCACTGGTAAAATTATTCCCAATAATTTTAACTTGCTCCTTTTGATCAGCTTCAGTTGATTAGCTCGAATGAGCCAACACAATTTTTTACAAGAAAAATACCGAACACAACTGGGACTATATTTCACTACTAACTGTTAGCCACATCATGCATATACATTATTTATTCCTTGCCAACAAGACCACGATATATTTGGTCGTTCCATTCTAATTTCTGCGAAAAATTATTTATATACAACTCATCAACCCAGTCGAACATTCGTGTGGTAGGCCGCGACACTACTCATGTCACAATAAGCCCTATGTTCATTGTGTAATCCACATATTAACTGTTTAGTTAAGCATGTTTTTTCCTTTCGTCGCCAATGGTATCCAATATGATCTGGTATTGAAGTAATCACTCATAGTGTAATACTCTGATGATATCCACAGGTGTCACACGAAATTGAACTCGGATCCACTTTTCAGTAGCCTATATTTCTACCAATAGACTAACACGAGCGATATTATTTTTTGAGCGAGAGAAACATATCTTTTAGCTGTCAGTTCTGAAATTCCTAATAAATGTTTAATTTGAAACACTCGGATGTTTTTACAAACTTCTCTAATCATACTGGTAATTTTTAACATGTAACTAAAACATAACTACAGGGTTCGTCCGGAAAATAACTGTACTGATTTTTTCCCGCCACTCCAGGCGCGCCCAGTACCGCTCTGACGGGCTGCGATTGGAGGGGGGTATGTTGGCAAGCGGCGCTGAAAAAGGCAGTCGGCTCTGAGCTGTGGTGTAGTGAGGAGCTCTGTTAACGCGAACCTCCACGCTCGACCCACGTCACGGAACGCGATGCCGAAGTTTTTGGAGCAGCGTTATTCCATCAAATTTGCGGTAAAGCTTGGGAAATCGTCTACCGAAACTGTCGGTATGATTAACCAGGCTTACGGGGAGTCAGCCATATCCAGAAACATGATCTTTCGGTGGCACAAGATGTTCGTGGAGGGCAGAGAAGAGGTCGACGACGAACCACGGCCTGGACGCCCATCAACGACACTCACCGACGAAAATGTGCGAAAAGTTCGCGATGTACTGAACTCTGATCGTCATCTTAGTGTTCGGATGATAGCAGTGAGAGCAATGTAATGTGCCAAAAACAATAGTGCACGAGATTATTAGGGAGCAATTACAGATGCGAAAAATTTGTGCAAAGTTGGTGCCGAAAGTGCTCAGTGATGATCAAAGACTCGATCGTTTGGAAATCGCGACACAACTTGCGGATCACTGCAAAAATGATCCACATATTTTAGAGAACGTTGTTTCGTGTGACGAGACGTGGATCTTTGAGTACGACCCTGAGTCGAAGAGACCAAGTGCGGAGTTGCACAACCCATCATCACCCCGTCAAAAGAAAGCTCGCATGAGCATATCTCGGATCAAGGCGATGCTCATTGTCTTTTTTGACAAAAGGGGAGTCGTCCACTACGAATTTGTACCTGAACGACAAACTGTAAATGCTGCATTTTACGTCCAAGTCCTCGACAGGCTTCGAAAACGAGTCGCCCGCGTCCGGCCAGCGATCAAAAACATCTGGCGGCTGCATCACGACAATGCGCCGTCTCGCACCGCGCTTGTCGTGTCGGACTTCTTGGCCAAGCACGGCGTGGCAACGCTGCCGCACCCGCCCTACAGCCCGGACTTGGCACCACCGGACTTCTTTCTGTTCCCGAAGATAAAGAGGAGTTTGAAAGGAACGCGATACGGGACTTTGGACGCCGTCAAAGAGGCCGTGACGACGTGTCTTCGAGAGGTTCCCGATGATGCCTTCGCGGGAGCGTTCCAGGAATGGGAACGCCGCTGGAACAAGTGTATCGACTCACAAGGGTCCTATTTTGAGGAATATTAGCTTAAGATATGTAAAAGTGTAATAAATTTTTTTTCCTGAGCTCAGTACACTTATTTTCCGGACGAACCCTGTAGATGGCACAGGCCCGTACTACATCATTACAAAAAATCTAAATGGTCATTTCTTCATTTTTTATACCTTATTTATGCTAGATTTTCCTCAAAAACCTTGTGGAAAAATTAAGACCATTTAAAGCATCGATAATGTTTACTATTGATAAGCCCTATATACCCATTATCTAACACGGAGCACCCAATTTATAAAAGTTTTTGCCTAATAAACTATAATCCGACATCATTGGACTTTCTTCTGGGACGTAAGGTGGCTGGTAATCCAATGATACTTATTATTTTCATCAGGTAATCTTCTGATTAAGGAAGGTGTTGGATGGGCATAACTTCCATATGAATATTTTGTTTCTCCTAATAAAACACAACTAAACACCCTAAATTACAAAGAGCCCTTCTTCATCTCAGTATACTTTCTTCCTCCTTTTATTCCGTTCGATGCTATTTTTCACCTTCCTCTTTTGCCTAACATTATTCCCTCTTTTATAGTCTTCAACATCTCAACTGCCGATCAATACGCCCTACAATCATTTTTCCCGTCTTTTTATGTTTTCTCCCAACAAACCGCTGTCCTCGCCCACCATACCTAGTACTTTCTAATTTGTTTACGTTTTGTCCATTTCACCTTTTCCATCATTTTCCACACCCACATTTCAAAAGACTCCAATCTACGTCTATACTCCTGTTTAGCGACCATGTTACCGCGCCGTACATAACTACGCTACATATCAAAGTTTTGACGAGTCTTTTCTTAATATCGTTGCTCAATGTCCCTGTCATCAAATCCCTCCTCGCAAAAGCTTCTTTGCCCAGTGCAATTCTCCTCCTTACATCCCTACCACTTTGACCATTTTGGTCCAATACACTTCCGAGATACATAAACTGTTTCACGTGATCTAGTTTTTGCTCTCCTATTTTAATGTTAAGCTTAGCCTTTCTCGTTCTGGAAAAGTCTATAACCTTTGTTTAATGTATATTTTTTCTGATCCCATATCTATCTCACACTTAATTTCCAATTCACTCAACAATACTTGCAATCACTTGGTGGAATATTAAACTAGAGTTTGTTTATCAGCAAACATAACCGATTTTACGATTTCCCTGCTGACTTTCATTCCTACCTTAATTTTTCCTTTGTTTCTTTTATCATTTCCTCCACATAAAAGTTGAATAGCACTGGTGACAATCCACAACCCTGCCTTTACACGTCTTCCTTACATTGCCCATTCGGATATTCCGTCCCCCACTCGCACCTGAGCACCAATGTTTAGCTTCACCTTTCCTCCACATATAAGTTGAACAGCAATGGGCAACCCAGCCTTACACCTCTCCCTAACACTGTCCATCCGGACTCTCCGTTCCCCACTCGCACCTTAGCAGCCTGAGTGTACAAATTGGCCTCCTGTCCCTCCAATCCATCATTATTTTCTGTAATACAATCTTTAGTTTTAGGCAATTCACTCAGTCTTTTTGGAATTCATGAAACAGTCATATACTCCCTTGATCAAAAAGTTCCCGGAATAACCACCGTGTGGCGCTCCCATCGTTCCGATTTGAGTTCTGTTTTTTTTTTAAATTGGTACATCTGTTGTTGATATTCCCTTTAAATCTTAGTGTCATAACTTGACATTTGCAAAAGTTACGTAGCCAAGAGTACATCTATCTCTGTGTGTGTTGGCGATTTTTTACAATTGCAGAAATGGATTTAAATTTGCAACAACGAACTTGTATTAAATTTTGCGTAAAAAACGGATTTAGTGGCGCACGGACGTTGGAAATGTTGGAAAAGTGTTTCGGCAACGATTCTCTAAAAAAAAACGGTCGTTTACCAGTGGCACGAGCGGTTCAGAAGTGGTCGTGAGTCAATCGAAGATGATGAACGCAGTGGCAGACCATCGACATCGAAAGTCGGTGAAAAAATTGATAAAGTAAAAGAAATGTTGGTCAATAACCGCAAATTAACCATCAGAGAAATAGCGGAGGACTTGAACATTGCCTATGGATCCGCCCAAGACATTGTGGTTAATGATTTGGGTTTCCGTCGTGTAGCTGCAAAGTTGGTGCCAAAAGACCTCAATTTCATGCAAAAAAGAGACCGTGTTGACGTCGCAAAAGACATGATTTGCGAGGCTGAATCCGATCCCACATTCATCAAAAGGATCATCACTGGAGACGAGACGTGGGTTTATGAGTACGACACGCAATCCAGACATCAGGCAAGTGAATGGCGTTCACCAAATGAGCCGAGACCAAAAAAACCACGTCGTTTTCAGTCAAAAAAGAAGGCAATGCTGACGGTTTTCATGGATTACAACGGTGTAGTGCATCATGAATTTTTGCCAGAAGGCCAGACAGTAAACAAAGAGTATTATTTGGGCGTTATGAGACGTTTGCGTGAAGCAATTCGCCGAAAGAGACCAGAAATGTGGGCAGAAAACTCGTGGATTTTGCACCATGATAACGCACCGTCGCACAGTGCTATCATTATTCGTAATTTTTTGACGAAAAATGCAACAAATACCATCCAACAGCCACCGAATTCACCTGATTTGGCTCCCTGTGACTTCTTTCTGTTCAATCGAGTTAAAAAACCATTACGGGGAACGCGTTTTAGCAGCCGAGAGGAAGTAATGGAAAAATCGCAGGAAGCACTGATGGACATACCGAAAACCGAATATAAAAAATGTTTCGAGGATTGGATCAAGCGCTGGCATAAGTGTGTTGCAGTCGATGGGGATTACTTTGAAGGGGACAATATAGATTTAGATGAATAAACTTGTATTTTTAATTTTCTGAATAAATTCCGGGAAATTTTTGATCAAGGTAGTATTATGAAAGATCAAATATGTAATTTTTTTGAGTTAAATAATCTCTTTTCCAAATCCCAGTACGGCTTTCGATCTGGGAAATCTACAATTTTGGCAGTAGAGTCCATAGTTAATTATGTCATTAATGCATTTGAAGAAAAGGAATCAGTCTCAGTGACACTATGTGATCTTAGTAAGGCCTTCGACTGTGTTAATCATTCAATATTACTAACAAAGCTAGAATATTATGGTATTAAGGGAGTTGCACTGAAACTAATGAAGTCATATTTGGATGATCGCCACCAATTGGTTGAACTTGATGGCTATCGGTCTGCAGCTCTTAAAGTAAAATGTGGTGTACCACAAGGCTCTGTGCTTGGCCCAGTACTTTTCATTATCATGATTAATGATTTGCCCTGTAATATGAAACCTAGATCTGTTTTATATGCTGATGACACTACTTTTGTGCAAAAGTGTCAACATCCAGAAGATGCAAAGTTACGATCTAGCGCTACCCAAAAACAGGCTAAGGAATGGTTTGATGTTAATCATTTACAATTAAATACTAACAAAACTCAGCATATTGTGTGCAGTCTTAAATCAAAAATAACTGATATTGAAACTGCTAACATACTAGGAATTTATATTGATACAAAACTTAATTGGGAGACTCACATCAGTCAGACCTGTAATAAACTTAGTAAAGCTGTTTATATGTTAAGAAAGCTCAACTTTATCATTTCAAATGAGTATCGTTTAACACTTTACCATGCCTTCTTTCAATGTCATTTGAATTATGGTGTTGAGTTATGGGGTCATTCCCCTCATGTTAAACAAATTTTGCTACTGCAAAAGAGAGCTATTCGCTCTCTTGCTAATATACCACCACGTGATTCCTGCAAACCTTTTTTTATTAGGTATAGAATCATGACTGTATTTTGTTTGTATATCTTTAAGGCTCTGATTCATGTGAAAGTTAATCTAGAAACTTACCAATTAAGATCCAACCTCCATAACTATTCCACAAGAGGTAAATCGAATCTAAATACTACTTATTGTAGATTGTCATCAACTTACAACACATTTCACAATATGAACATACGACTGTATAACTATCTGCCTACTCAGTTGAAATCAGATGGTATCCAGAGTTTCAAGAATAGGGTATATACCTGGTTACTTGCTCACCCACTTTACTCATTGGATGAATTCTTTTGTGACAATCTTCATCACATTTAAGAAAGTATGTTTTATGTTAAATAATACTTATATTGACGACATTTAATATGGTTGTACCATTTTTAAAATGAATAAAGTATTATTATTATTATAACATGATTACTAATAACTTGAGCAGCTAATTTTACATGGTTTTTCTGAAATAATGCAGGAGACAAATGAGTCTCCGTGAGGTTAAAGGATCTGAAAAATGAAGGATGATAAAGGTAATAAATACCATTATCATAAACACAGTAATCAACCCTAAGGTCGGTTTGGTATGTGATTGTAGAGTTCACCCAGTACTAATCCCCAGGCATGTGAAATTCACACATCAGGGTAGAGGGGCCAGTTCCTTTCCCTGTGTCGGTTATGATTACCCAGGAAGATCGGGTACCAGAAAAATCACAGAGCTTGGGTGGAGCTGCAGGTGCCCTGAGACTTACCCGGGAATCGAACCCGGGACCCTCCAGTCAATAGTCTAACACTCTACCCGCTGGACTACCGTACACATAAAATTATGAATTCCAATGAGATTATAAGAACGGAAAAATGTCATCTAAGAAATTAATTTTGAACCGTATTGTAAAAAAGGTTGCCGTGGGAAGTGATTATGTTTTTCAAAGCTTATTTCAATAACATGTTTAGCTCACAAAAAATTCTCAATGCTCCAAAACCGCTATTATTTGGTGGCGACCACCGAAAATCATCAATCATACCCGCAACAAACTATTATTCCCTATTACTTGCTCGCTATATTTTAGTGATATCTCAGTTTATCTACAAATAAATTGACATGGTCCACTTGAAAGCACTCAATTGAAAAACAGACTACACGGGAGAGTGAATAAAGATACTTATAATTTATTATAAAAAAGGTTAAGTTATAAATATTACAAATTATTAAATCACCAAATAACATTGAAAGTGTATATGTCAGACTTACATTACGAAACATTAACACCGCTCTAACGGCAATTGGACCAAGTCATCCTCATGTAAAACAACTAAAATGTACAGACATATATTGATTTCCCACGACATATCAATAAACATTACTATCTGAGCCTACATGTAAAATAAAAATCACACATTACAATGGAATTGTAAAGGTATCGTAACAATTCCCGAACATACTGGGTAGAAACAGAATTTTACTAACCATGGCAAGTAGAACCAATTCTTCATTAATTGACTTACGCATGACTATAATATAGTTACTCTACGCATAAAATAACTTTTGACAGTTATTAAAGCTAAAAGTGATTCCATGATTGACAGGCAAAATGAGCGCGTGACTTCGTTTGGTAATTAGTCTCATTACGAAACTATTTCAATTACTTACCTCTCAATTACTCTCGAAAAGTTGAATTTTTTTCTTCCTCTTCAGTCACAGCCAAACAAGCAATATATTATTCATACCATTGCTGATTTTTGGTATATTCTACCAGGAAATATCACAGAAATCTCAACTCCTTTCGGAGATAGCGAAATTTAGTGTAAGGCAAAATTGTATCCTTTCCCGGGAAGACGCTACCTTCCCCCACCACCTCATTTAGCAGTGCAGGTCTGTCAGTTTCTCTTAGTTCTGACCCTCGCTCGCAGATGACCCAAAATAAGGCCGACCGGGGTTCACCATGTTAGCAGGGAAGGGAACAGAGCGCCGGGCTACCTTCCCTTGTCTCTTTCCAGGGGAATGAGATATTGTCATGGTTACCCCGCGAAAAAAGTGATTCATATGGAGTAAATTTGCTCATAAAAAAAGCTACCATTATGAAGAAATGTATTTTATTTAAAAATGCTGATGTAATATTTTGAATGCATAAATACTCCTACTTATATATTACATTTAATCATTGCATTGGAATGTACAGTAACCTCCCACAAACCTCACTTCACCTGGGGTCTCCCTAAACTCGGTGTAATGGTCATGCGTCAATTTACATCCGGCCTCCAAGGTTCTGGAAAATATTGAAAGCGTAAACAGCTGATAAACAGTTTCAATTAGTGAGTTAATCATACACCTCCGAGGCATTTTGATGAGGTCAGTTCAAGCCCAACTTCAGCTTGTGGTTATTAGAATGGCCATCCTACGACTGCGAGTATTACGCTCGACGTATGTGTGATTTAGTATGAATAGGTGGGGTGAAGTATTTACACCTTCGAAGACAACAGATTGAGGTTGCATTAAGAATTCATAGATTTATGAATAGGTATTTCCATCTGCTCGGTGAGAAACTTGAAACGTAACCTTGATAGGCTGTTATAAAGTGAAAATTAGCGCATTTGAATTAATTGATGGCTAGTACGACTCCAAAATTGAAAATGTGCTCTACAAGGCCCACTTTTGATTCAGACGATCTATTTACATCATCTCCAAGAGCTACAGTAAAATTTAAACTCGCCCAAGGTGAAATATTAACTCTGCCGTTCACAGTGGAGACTTCTACATACGTAATTAAAGAACAATTATCCTGCATGTTACAAATTCCTGTAACAGATTTAACTCTATCAATTGACTCGGTGGTTTTAAGTGATGCAGAAACTCTCTCAGATTTTGCCACTGCAAAATGTGGAACTATTAAAATGAATTTACATACCAGGCATTATATAGATCTCAATGCATTGGCCAAGAAAATTTATGGAGAGACAGCTTTAAGGGATGTCATCAGTGTTACAATTAATATGGGTATGTAAAATAACCGATTCACTTAGAGATTTTTATTAATTGTAGTAGCACGCGCGGGCGCGCACAGTTTGGTGAAATGCATCCCCGGATTTCTCTCGCAATGAACTAAACTCAGTGTTGCATTTTTTGCAACATGTGGCAGAAATGAGTTGAAACCTTGCGTCATGAGTCCTAATTTATATCTTTCAATTTCTCGAGACAGGTTCATCTTGATGGCGAATACTCGATGTCATTTGCTCCATATAGTCTCTTAACGATTTACCAGGCTTGATTTATCCTTACACACTTCATCCGTTCTTTTTTATTTTCTTGTGCAATAGCTTCGTGTCATCTACCTGGATCATGTTTTTCTTCGCATCATGCTAAGTTGCAACAAGTGAAATATTTTTTATTCTTTATTCCTTTAGATCTGCTTGGCATAAACTAATCTGCTTGAATTTTACTTTCCTTCATTAGAATTTACAATGAAAAAGGCCATGGAGAAAAGGAAATTCCTCCTTCCTTACTTCCAGATTCTGTTGCTTGTTGGTTTGATTGTTCTACTGTTTTTACCCCTTCGATTAATTATTCCGCCAATGAGAGGAAACCAATTTATTTAATCTCTTTTACAATTGGCTATTCTGGTGCTTTATTTGCTCTAAGAGGAAATGTTTTTTTCTAGAAGTCATATCCGTACTGATTATAACCACCTTTTTCTTCAAATACCATAAGCTGTAGCACTAAAGCCCATGTCCTAGTAAAAATACTTTTTTTATGCTCTGTCATCCAACTTCTTGACATCATGCTTACCCATGCTTCACATCCAAAAGCCGCTTACCCATGCTTCACATCCAAAAGCCTGTAACTTGTCCAATTTTACTTCTTTTTAGGACCATAATTCACAGGGTGGCTGATTGATTATTTAGATAGACATTAGTTCCTGATGTAAGCAGCAGTGTCCTAGACTTCACCCCAATAATATTTTGGCTAACCTGATTGGATCGGCTAACATCTCACTACATTCATCATGGTTGAATTTTGTCATTTAGCATTGATTTAATGCTGTGAGCAGTAGGGTACTTTTTTCGAAGAACATACACTGTATTTGTTCAAGTAATCTCTGAATTCATTACTTGTATATTCACCACCATTGTCTGATTGCATTATTTGAACTCTCCTTCTGTGAAACAGCTCAGCCTCCATTTGGAACTTTTCAAATTTGTTGAAAACTTCTCTCTTTGGTTTCATAATTCTCATGGCAAAAAAATGAGAAATCATTGAAAAAGTAACCAAATATTTCCCACCTCCCAAGAGATTTGGGGTCATTTTTTCCATACCATCAGAATGAATGCAGTTCAGAGGCATGCTTGACATGCTCTAACATCTTGAGTGCTCTCACCTCTCTGTATGTATTGTACATGTTATGATACTCCACATGACTCCATCATTTGTTTAAAAAAGTTCACCGCATGAACTATAATTTCTTCTTTGTTAAAAAGGTGTCCCTCCTTGGAAAGTCTTTTCAATCCTTTTCTTCCAACTTACTTGCAGAGAGAAAATTGTCATCATCTTCAAATTTTTGTTTAAATTTTAGATTCCCTTCATCTTTATTTCCTGTCATGAAATCTTGTCTCTTCTTGAGTTGTTTTTCAGAGCTGTCATTGTACATATCCTTACCGCTTCTTCAGAGCAAAGGCCTTTCCATTTTGTGCATATTTTTTATTTCATTTCTTTGACTCGTCTCTATTCCAGCTGGAGTTTAGCTTTCAAGTTTCTGGTTAAAATTTCTTCTTCACCCATCTCTAGACTCCTGACCAGACCTTCATACATTGATGTCGGTAGACCCATCAAATGAAAGCATGCTCGAGTTTGGTCCTACAGTTTGGTGCCAGCTTTAGTTACCTTCCTGTTTAAGACTTGTATTTTCACAATATAGTCTTGCATGCTCATATTATCATTTTGTTAGTATTTTTCAGTCCCTTCAACAGCATTACTTCATGCAGTAACCCAAAATTCTTGTGGAATTCTTTTAACGTGAGCCAAGCATCCTTGTCCCTGTCACACCCGCTTATATCCCTCAGATAATTGTCACAGTTAACGATAAAAACAGCAATACCTTTTGATTTATTCTAACTTCTGCTGCACTATAAATTGACTCTATTGCTTTCCCCACCACTGTTGCTTAATGAGGGCCACTTTTGTATGAATGCACCACATGAAATAATTGTCTTCTAACCTTAGGATGCAGAAATTGTCATGGTTTGAAGGCACATTTACTTAGTTCACTTAGTCATTATGCCTGTATATTATTATTATTACACAATATTCTTTCATTTTAAAGTTTCCAAATTTAACTTAAATTATACTCTGGACCACTGACCTTTTAATTATTTACCTTCTTTTTGATGCTTCATCAAGATCTTCATAGCTGGTACAGAAGTAGATTACCAGGTAGTGGCTCGGAGTCCAAAATGGTCAATGGGACAGCATTGTCTAAAAATACTTTAGCCTTTACCATGCTTTGTGGAAGGAGTACAATACAAAGAAATTGTTGCTTTTACTAACAGTCTGTCTTTTTTCAAAAGAAAGCTGTCAAAATAATCAGCTTCTAGGGATCACTGCGATCCAATGTACATTTTTAATTGTATTATGACAGTTTACAGCATATATATTTATTTTATCCTATATGTTGTAAAAGAATATGTTGATAATCTGTTGACAAAATTCAGTGTACATAATTATGGAAAATGAAACATATAAGCTAAATGTGGGTCGCCATGGTCCAGGGGTTAGAGCGTTGGACTAATGATCAGTGGGGCCCGGGTTCGATTCCTGGGCAAGGCACTCTGGGCACCTGCAGCTCCACCCAAGCTATGTGATTTTTTGGGTACCGGATCTTCCTGGGAAACCATAACCGGCACAGGGAAATGAACTGGCCCCCCTACCCTTATGTGTGAATTTCGCACACCGTCAGGCTTAGTACTGGGTGAACTCTACTATCACCTACCAAACCAACCTTCGGGTTGATTGCTATGTTTATGGTTTTTTTTATAAGCTAAATATGTCATCTCATTTGGCTGAAACCCAAGACTAAAATTATATTAATTGGTCTTTTAGCCAACATTTGGTGGAATTGATCTTGTCAAGAAATTGTGCAGAAGCACAAGAAAGAAATCTTACATGCAATACTCAAATATATGACAGATATTGGTAATTAGACATTAAAAAAGAGCTCAGCTCAGCGTATACAACATAGAAAAGCCAATCAGAAGTCATAACCAAGTGAAAAAAGAGGAAGCCAGGTGAAACCAAACCAAAGAACTGAAGAATATTATACAATGATTAGGACTGTAGCCACATTTTGATACATTTTCCTAAAGCTAACAATACTTTCTCTTCTAATTTCATCAGGTAATATATTAAACATTTTGAAACCCATAATGTTGAAGTTTTTGTTTTTTCGATTCTACAAAAGGGTACAACAAACCCTCCTTTCTAGTATCATGATCATGGCTATCTGCTTTAATGGGCAGGGCTGACTGATTTTCTTTTACTAGGGGAAGTACCTTGAAACCATATAGAGAATAAATTGTCATAATTTCAGCTTGTCTAAAGAAGGGATTACACATTTTATTGTTTTTAAACTAAAGAGACTCCTTAATGCTTTTTTGGTAATAAAAGCACATTTTTTGCACTGCTGGAATGTGCCTAAAAACTATGCCGTGGTTAATTTGACTTTGAAAGTATGCATAATACACATATATTACAGTATCTGGTGATGCAATAGATCTTATTTTCTTAATTAAATGTAGAACTCGACTTAGCTTTGAGCATACATTTTGTACATGGCTATCACAAGATAATATTTTTTCTAGATTAAAGCCTAAAAGTCGGTATCAATTTGATTAAATACCAGCCTCTGTATAAAGCGCCAATATTTCAGCATTCAAAGGTTACTTTGCGCTTCATCATTCATTAAAGGTTTTCAAGGTTACTTTGCGCTTCAATAGTTTTAGGTTATGTACGCATAAATCTATTCGAATTGTTTAGCAAATACATCCCATTTACAGGTGTATAGTTGATGAACCTTGAAAATATATATTTTTTATTTTGGTTGTTCATTACCCCTTGTTACGATCATTTGCCAATTTTCCGAAGCTTTGTGATTTTGTGGAGACTTTAACTGAAATTAATGTGTGAATGATAAACATTTGCGATGCACTATGAATAATATCGGTCGCATCAAAGCAAAACCATTAAAAATGTAGTTTTCGGACTTACTTCTTGCGGAAATTCCCTTTCCTATACTGGCCACCACCGAAACCCATAATGCTATTGCATTCAAAATATAGGCAATTTTTTTAAACACATGAGCAGAGAAATATTTTTTACTATTTTTGAAATTGATAAGATTTGAAATGATAAAATTTACCATTGGTATGTCTCTATTTTATATTTCTCTATTTCTCTAACTATTTTAAGATTCCGCCAATCATTAATTCCCTGGAAACATTCCCCGAAAACTTCGTTCACCGGAGTTTTTGTCTCCATATTTCTAAAACCCTGACTATCATGTGCCTCCAAAGCCACCCATTCCCACAACCTCATTCTCGCTGTCCATCATTCCCATCACTAATATTTGGGGCGAGAAGCCCGATGAAATGTCAGACCACAATATGATACCTACCCTGGCATAAGAAGATACAAAAAAAGTCATTCGAGAAGTTCAGCTCATAAACGTGGCTTAATAGCATACTTCTACGAGAAAACAAGGAAACTCAGTTGGTTAATTAGGTGTGGTATGCTCCAAAAAGGTTAAAAAAACATGGACTATTTGACGGTAGGGAAGGTGTTATAGTAAATGCATTGGTGCTGTCCCTTCGTTTCTCAATGACGTGACCGTTGCTTCCGCAGCCTCAGGGTAACATGGTTAGGACCGGTATTGGCCACCTCGGGAGGCAAAGTCTGAGCGCTTCGATGTGACGTAAGGGCATTTGGGCTCTCGGTTTTCACAGGTGCGAATGCTCAGCAGGGTAATGTTATTCTTGGTATATCCTAAGATTTATTTTAAAAGTACAATTATCACTGAAACATAACGATGTTTCGATAGTGAAAATGATAGCCGATGTTCCGTAAAGCAATTCGAAGGACAAGTGCCTACGTTCCGAATAACCGGAAAGTGTGCAGAGAACTCTGGCTTGAGAAGCATTTATTTTACTTCGTTTCTAACTACAAGGCATCCACAGAAAACGAATGTACTTACAAAGATAGCTGTAATATTCGTAACACATTATTTCACTTGAACGTTTTTGGGCGAAGTTAACCAACTTGCTTCCAATCAATCATTATTTTGCGAAAATAAGGAGTAGAGATAATTATATTCTCAGGTAAGTCTTCTATTGGTTCAACCTACTCCGCTTCTCTGCAGTTCGTTCACTAATTTTACCCAATTCACTTTTTGGATGGCTATTTGAAATTTATGAATCATACGATTTCATTCTGATGGCATTCTATGTTACTCACACCGTATTAGCTTGCTCATTACTGCCATGGAATCACGTATGCCTTCCCTCTTTCAGAACCCTGGCTAACCATAACCAAAAAATCATTTTCCATCTTCCTTATTCTCTTAATGATGTAACACCTGGGTTGCGTGTGATGCAAATATATATTGCTCTTTAGCCCTTACACATTTCCCTTTTTTGAAATTGGTACTAACACTGAAATAAAGAAATTTTCTGGTCAATTTTTCCCTCATAAATATTATAAATTTAAAAAAATCTTCCTCCTTTGTTTTCTGAAACTCATAGGTAGTTCCGTGGGAATTTTATCTAATTTCACGGCTTTATTTGATTTCACTTCCTTTCATGACCTTCCTATTTAGACGTCAAGTATCGTATGTCTAAGGTTGTTGCCTTCGTTTTTAATATGCAGTTCCTCTATCTATTCCTCCCATCTCATCAGAATCTTCCGAGGTTTAAATGAAAATTTGCCCGACTAGTCTTTCATTATTTGCACGGATTTTCTTTCCCTTCTAACTTCCTGATAGTGATTATATCATTCCATACAGCGCATCCATTTTGCCCTTCCTTTGTAAACTGATTGTAATTTTATTATTTTTCCACCTTCGTTTATATCTTAACCCTTTTTACTGCCTTCTACTCAACTCTGTTATTTATATTCTTTCATTTTCTCATGTTTAACTGTTAAATAACAACTTATGGTCGAACTGAGGCATTTCTGAATCCACTGGCATTTTCCATTTAAATTACGCCTATTGTTGTGTTTAAACCACGTGTTCGTTGAGATTAAACCTCGTCTCCTGCAGAACTCTATTGCGTTCTCCCCGCGGTCAATTCTTTTCCTTAAATCGTAGTCCCCTAACTGGCTACTATTTCTTTCTTCACACCAGGCGCGATGGAATCACCCAGCAGTATTAGCCGTGTCCTTCCAGAAACATCCGCAATTATTTCCTAATCATCGCTTATCCTGTTAACCTCCTCTTCCCTATGACTGATAGCATGTATTCCTCCACAGTAACCAAGTTCGTTGGTAGAGCTTTCAATGCTACTAATAATATTCTGACAGTTGTTCACTTCGATGTACACTACGCTTCTTGCGACCTCTTTGTTCAATATTATTGCCACCCCTCGCTGGCTCTCTTCACCTCCACTGTGTATAATTATGTATGTAGTCTACCGATGAAGGTACGCGTTGAATGGACATAGCCTTTAAAACAATATACTGTGCAACAATAAATTTACTAATTGCCTTTCCTGGCAAAAAAACATAACCCGACATCATTCACTACAGTAATCCCTTCTTAAGATCCACATATTTCCTCTCTCCATTCCCTCTTTCCGACATACCTTCCTATTTGTACCTCTTGTCCCTACTAAAATAACTTGTCGGCCTCGGTGGCGGCGGGGTAACGTCCTCGCCTACCAACCCAAAGGTCGCGGGTTCGATTCCCGCCTAGGTGGATTTCCCTCCCTCTAGGGCTTGGTTGTATGCGATTGTCTTCAATATAATGTCTGTAATGTAGGGTAAGCTGGAAGAAGGTACTATTAGTCTCAACCTCGCCCATCTAAGTCGATAAATAAATAAAATGATCAATTTCGTCCAGAACTCTTCCAAGATAGGCAAACTATTGAATTTGCCCCAGGTTATCAACTCCCATTCTAGTATCTATAGTAGCCTTACTCTTTTAAAAAAATCGCTTAACCTTTCTTTTGTTCACATATGTTCTCATCCCTTTATCCTTTGCTCTTGGAATTCTGGAATTCTCACATCGTTCGTCATATTTTACTAATAGTTTCTATCGTATTTTTCGCTTTAAATCTTCCAATTACCCTGTCTTCAACATCGTCCCTTTTTTTCCAAGTCAGCATTTCAAATTCGAGGGAGCTTGAAAGGTTTTCGGAATCATTGTTAGATGTTAGCGCTAACGCAACAAATTTCCTGCATAGTAATAGGTAATCCTTTATGAATAAACACGGAACAAATCATTGCTCTGGGAAGAGATGTGTGGTGTGGACACCTTTCTGTTGTCTACGGGGTCCGTACAATAAGTATTGGGACAGGTTCCTAAAACTAAAATTTATTGCATTAATCATTGCAATAGCTTAATAATCTTCAAAATACATTCCGCCTGAATCCATCGATAAACTTAGTTCGGTATGTCTGCCACTCGTCAAAAGCCCGCTGGAAGTCGGTTTCCGGAATACTGTTGGGATCCTATGTCATCGCCGCTTGAACCACCTCGATGGAGTCGAACCGATACCCTTTGAGTTCCTTTTGAGCTATCCTTTGAGGTAATAACTTTGTCGATAAAATCTTCATCTTCCTGGACGCAGTCCAAAATTTCTTGCGAAAATTCCATCCGCGTCAGTTTTTGTTTCTCGCTCAAGACAACAGCTTCGCGCACACTGTATGCGTAGTGATGCACTGTATGCGCACACTGTATGCGTAGAGAACACTCTGGGGAACTCTGCTCCATATTAAACTGTTACGAGTAGACAAACGAGTTTTAGTTTTGTCGGGACAGCTCAGTTGATGATCCGCGTAGTGGTCGGTCAAAATGTGCCTCTACCTAAGATTTTATTGCAAAAGTGCATAAAACGGTCATGGAGGATCGCCGTCTGAAAGTGCAAACAATCGCTGATGCTGCAAGGGTGTCATTTGAATGGGTATATCACATTTTAACAGTGGAATGGGATATGAGAACATCCTCTGTTAGATGGGTGACTCAGGATCACAAAAGCATCAGAATGGGAATTCCCGAACAATATTTGACCCGTTTTAAGAGCAAGCAACAAGATTTTCTACCCCGGATTGTGACCACGGATGAAACTTGGGTCCGCTGCTATACCGCATAGACAAAACAGCTGCCAAAGCAATGGAAACATGTTGATTCACCGCCACCAAAGAAAGCAAAGGCAATATGGCCAGCCAGAAAGGTGATTGCTTCAGTTTTCTGGCATGCGAAAGGGATTCTGGTGACCGATTATCTTCCGACTGGTCAAAAAATTACTGGAAAATACTACGCTAACCTCCTAGACCAACTATAGTAAAAGATACATGAAGAAAGGTCAGTGGAAAGGAAGAAACTCTTCTTTCGCACATACACAGGTGTCGTGGTCATGGCAAAAATTTGTGAACTAAGATACGAATTGTAGTCACACCCGCTTTATTCGCTAAATCAGATTTTCATCTCTTCCCCAAGCTCAAAATTTTCCTCGGAGGACGGAGATTCTCGTCAAACAAAGACTAACGTAAGAAGTAGAAAGGTATTCTGTAGGCCTGAAGGAATCTAATTTCTGAGATGGGATGAAGACATTGGAATATCGCTAAACCAAGTAAATTAGCGTACGATTCAATAAGACTAAATTGAAAGAACAAAAAAGTTTCACTGAGGTGAGTCGTTTATTCCTATTCCATTCCGAGAACTTTTCAAATGACTTTCGAAGCTCGGTCCACTTTTGTTTTTGATAAACTATATACGAACCGCATTGGCCAAATACGAGGTTTAACCGCAAACTATCTGACCTGCGTTCATATCTCCTCATTGGTGCTAATCTTCGTCATTCGAGTCGTGGCATCCTTGGAAGTAGTCCCAATTTGATTGAACCACAAGCTCCCAGCGGTGCTTCCACATCTTAAAGTAGTCCTGGAACGCAAATTTTGGAATGGCCTTCAGCTCGCGCGTCGCATTACTCTGAATCGTCTCGATGTCGTCGAACCGCTTTCCTTTGAGCGCCATTTTCAATTTTGGGAGCATCCGAAAGTCGGAGGAAGCTATATCGGGACTGCACGGAGGCTGGCAAAGCTGTACAATCTTGTGTTTCGCCAAATATTGCTGCACAAGGTTCGATGAATGCGCTGGCGCGTTATCGTGGTGAAGAATCCATTCACCGCTTTACCAGAGGCGTGATCGTTTTCTTCTCACGGCATCACGAAATTTTTTCAGAACTTCAACGTAATATTCTTTGTTGATTGTCTGACCTCTTGGAGCAACTTCGCAGGGCACAACATCCTCAAAGTCAAAAAAATAATAAAAAAACGCAGGTCGGACACTTTTATGACACATTTCGTACCCATTCAAATAGAATTTAATTATTCATTCAGAATTCAATTATATTTCTGTATATATACACATGTATGCGTATAAATTTCTGTATATATACACAATATGTGATCAATAATATTATTTTTTTATTCTACTGGATAAGGCAGGTTTTGGATTGGCACAGGCTGTCACGGTTGTACACAAAGTTTGCGTTACTAATTTGCAAATACTTATCTCTCCAGACCAAAAAACGCAATCTGACATGCTACACTACAGTATATGTCCCTCTTCGGTTCCGCATAATTCCCTCCTCATCCTTCATTCCACCCAACATGTGTGTCCTATTCCTATCCCTTCCTCTTTTGCCCAACTTTCTCCCGTCTTTCACAGTGTTAATTATCCCATTCCCAAACAAAATCCTCTGAATCCATCTTGTCTGTCTCCTTTTGATTTCTTTCAGCAATCCTCTCTTCTCCTACAACATGCAGAGCGATTCCTCTTTGTTTTCCTTTCAATCCATTTCATCTTTTCCATCTTTCTCAACACCCACATATCAAAGGCTTCCAATCTGCTCCTATCATCCTGCTTCAATGACCATGCTTTCGCGCCGTACATAACTACGCTCCATATAAAAGCTTTGACGAGCCTCTTCTTAATATCCCTACTCCACGTCCCCGTCATCGATTTCTTCCCTTATTGTGAAAGTATCCTGGTCTAATACAATACATCGTCTTATGTCTCTGCCACTTTTCCTACATTGGTCCAGAACACCTCCGAGATTTATGTAAATTGTTCCACCTGCTTTGGTTTTTACCCTCCTCTTTTAATTTTTAATCTCTTACTTGAAAACTGCATAACATTTGTTTTTCAGATTAACTCTTATCCCATACATATCTCACTGACCTTCCAATGCACTCAGCAGAGTTTGCAACCCCTTGGCTAACTGACCAACTAAAGCTTGGGCATCTGGAAATCTAACTGATTTCATGAATTCCTCGTCTACTTTCATTCCTACCACCAGCCCTTCTCATGCCTCTTTCACCATATCCTCCAAATTAATGTACAATGAAGAGCACAGGTGATAATGAACATCCTCGCACATTATCACCGTATATTCTTACTCCTCTTCCCAACACTGCCCATCCGCCACTTGCACCCAAGCAGTCTGTGACATCTACAGGTTGGGGATAAGTCTCCTATCCCGCCATTATACTCCTATTGTCTGTAAAACATTCATTAATCCCAAAAAGTTCACTTAAGCAAACGAATCCTTGGTATTTATAATTTTCGATATAAATTCCGATATAATTCTCAATAATTTGCTTGATTAAACACATTCTCTAAATTTACGCAACGGAAAATACGTCCTGATTGTATTCTATGTTCCCCTCATTTAGGAACCTCATTATTGCTGCGATATTACGCGTGCCTCTCGCTTTCCTGAACCAAAAATGAGCATTCTATATGTATTCATTTGCATTGCCCTCCATCCTCTTATTGAATATCCTGAGGACTACTTTAGCCGCATGTGAAATCAAGTTTTTCTTCTGTATTTTCTCACATGATGTAGCCTATACTTTTTTTTGAAATAGAAACTAACACTGATCTGACACTATTTTCCGGCCCCTCCCTAATAAATGCTATGAATTAGACTATAAAAACTCTCTCTTCGACTTTTTCTTAAAATTTTAATTAGTTTTGAGGGAATGTTGTCTATTCCCTTGGTCTCTTTTGATTTCAATTCCTATAATCCCCTTCCCATCTCACCGTCGAGTAAGCCTGGTCCTAAGCTATACTGATCTACGTCATATTCTTTTTATATGTCTAACCTTGCTGATCTATTGCCTTTACCAAGAAGTTCTTCTATATTTTATTTCCACCTTTCTTGGATCTTCTCTGGTGCAACAAGCGTTTTCGCTGTCTTATTGATTGTTTGCAATAATCTTACTTCCTGGTAGTGCTTTCATTTTCCTCTATAGCGCACCAATTGCATCCTTTTTTTATTAACTTTCCATATTCTCGACTCGTGTCTTTAACCGCTCTTCTTTCACCTTATTTTTTTCGTGTCCCAGTTTATTATATAACTCCTCATACTTCCTCTTGCCTGACTCGGTTTTTATACGAGGGTCATCCGGAAAGAAGTACTCGTTCGTGCCGCATGAAGTGCTGACGACGCGAGTAGCCGCTGGACGAGGTCAGATAGCTTCAGTGGCTTGTCTGCCTTCTCTGAGCCAAGTTGCGTGACGCTAGCATTGCCTGTGTTGTTTCTGTGATTGTTTACAATGTTTAAAAAAATTGAGAACGCCGCCAGTTGTGAAGTGAGGGCAGTGATTAAATTCCTCAATGCAAGAAACGTTCGCCCATGTGATATTCATCGCCAATTAAAGGAGGTGTATGGAGACAATGTAATGGACGAGTCGTCTGTTCGGCGGTGGTGTCGCAACTTCAACATGGGGAGGGGGAACACACACGACGATGAGCGTTCGGGGAGACCGTCTGTCATTACAGACCAACTGGTGAGCTCAGTTGACGAATTCGTGAGGAACGATCGGCGCGTCACAATTGATGACATCTGTGAGCATTTTCCCAATGTTTCTCGAACAATTGTTCATGAAATTGTTAAACACCATCTGCATTATGCAAAAATTTGTGCAAGATGGGTCCCTCGCGTATCTCAATGAGCTGGCGGCGAAGGACTATGCAGCAGGAATACAGAAACTTGTCACACGTTATGACAAATGCCTTAATTTGCTTGGAGATTATGTTGAGAAGTAGTTTAAAGTATCCTCTTTCAAATAAAATTTTTTATGTTTGTTAATATTTACTTTTGTGTCTTTATTTCACGAACGGGTACTACTTTCCGGATGACCCTCGTATAATTCTATTTCTTTCTCTCGTGTATCTTTCTAATCATCTCGCCCACTATCCATGGTTTCCTTGTCCTTTTCCTATTTGCCATTCCTATACTTTTAGGAGGGACATTATACTATATATATCTGTGTGTATGTGTGTGTGTGTGTTTGTGTATAAATTCCGATTAAAACCTTAACCAAGCATGGTTAAAGCATTCAAAACTCCCGGGATTAATATCTCCCCCTAAATTTAATTAATAGCGGCCAGACCCTAATCTCATTGTCCCTTCACCCACCCATTACCTCCATCTCCCGCGCATATTTTCTCGCTCTTCCCCTGAGAACGGAGTTCTGAGGTTGACGATTTCACTGTCGGAACTTCTACCATATTCTTGAGCTCAAATCATAACTACCGAGGAAATACTACTTATTCACTGTATACTAGCATTTCTTACAAAATTGTCGCGGTTCCATTATTTTGCTTCATTGAAAATTCCGATAAAAATAATTTCTAAAGCCTCGTCACTCTAACATATGTTCACATTTAATTTCCCGGTGGCTGCACAAAACATGCACTAAGTAGAATTCCAGGCCCGGGAAAGATTCTAATCGGTCAGATGTTTTGCATTGAAAATTTGTTTTATACAAGCTTGGGAAGTTTATTGACAGACCACGTGGTGCAGGTCGAATGGAAATTAAGCAGTTAAACATTTTTATAGCTGAAAATTTGAATAAAATTTTTGAGAAATTTATATCCTCTCAAAATATATGGCTATGAAATAAAAAAAAGTATTATATCAATATGTTTTACTGCACGACACCCGCAATCCAACGCAAGCTGCATTCCATTGGTACGAATTCACCAGTCATTCATAGCAAAAACATTAGTTCATACATGCATTTGAATATATATTAGGCAATATACAAAAAATATGCCAATATACACGCATATGCCTATAAACATTGTGCATTAATTGGTGTATTTGACTAAAACATCAAATTATAGTCTTTTACTTAGTGGAGTCAGCCGCTTTGGTTCGATTTTTTCATTATTTCGAACATCATTATCATTAGTATTCTAATCATAATTTTTTTTACTGCAGCCCTACGTTCTTATTAATTCAGTGTTAGTCCTTTAGTCCGTTAGTCCGGATTTCAATTTTACGTACTTCTTCACTTGTAATACCTATGTACTTGTCTCTTGGCGTTCCTCTTGTATTTTTCCTTTGGCTACATTTCTAACGTATCCATTGTGCCTCGTGGTGTGTCCAAACCGTTTTCAAGTTCTTCTTTGCCGTAGAGTTATCCGTTTGGTCCTTTTCTCTTCTGCTTTTCTATATGCTTACAAGTTCATCACTTTGTCATCCTATTTATTTTCGGAATTCTCCTCCAGCATCATCTGTTAAAGGCTTCTATTCTTCGCTCGTCCACTTTACCATTGTTCCATGTCTCTGAACCGTAGAATGCTGTGCTCTATACGAACGTGTTGGCAAAATGCTCCCTTATTTAAAAATAAAGGTTCTTCTATCTCTTCTTCACGAACACCTCCTTAGCTTGAGTTATGATTTGCTTAATATCGATCAAAATAATTCCATTCCTAGTTATACTGCTCCCCAGGTAAATTGGATTCCAATTCTTCGAGTTTCACACCTCAATTTGTGATATCTGTCTTCAGGTTTTCTCCTTTACACACAAAAATGGAAGTTTTTTCTCTTTGATACTTAAATTATTATTTTAAAGGACTTGGTCCATAGAATTCATACTTTCTTGCAGATCCTCTCGCGTTTCTGCAGCCTCTGCGGTGTTATCTGCGAACCCGAGCGTGTTGATTACTTCATCCACTCTATTCCCCGTCACCCCTAGGATTCTCAATTCTTCTCGTTTTTCTCATTCCTTCTTTTGCGAGTTTTTCTCAAGTATCTCCATTTTCAATATTTGAAATTTAAAAAATATGAAATTTTTAATATTTAAAATTCTCCGTTTGAATAGTCACAGCACCGCCACCACCTCTCCTCCAAACTGAAGTAATCCTCCACTAAACCTATCTCCTGAACAACTACCATTCCCACTCTTCGGTAGTCTTCCTCATGCCTCCCTCCCTCAATTGCCCTATAATTTATGCGAAGATGAATCTGAATTTTACGGGTTACTCCTGATGATGACGTTTTTGCGTTTGAACTTATTCCATTAATTAAATAATGTGCGAAAATGGGTAAAAAGTGATTTAATGCTAATATTAACGATTTACACTGAGTGGCGGTCGCCTCTACTCAATTTAAGGATATTTACAGTTTGAAAATAATGTAAATACACATATGTATAGGGTCTGCCTCAAAAATACGAGGAATAAATCTGAGAAAAAATTAATTGCAGATCAAAGTACAAATTAAAAAATTTATTCAAAATAGCTCCATTGTGCGTCGACACGCGAATTCCAGCACCTTTGCCAATCGTGGATGAAGTTGATGGAAATCTCGCTCAAGCACCTTGTATTGCCCTCTTTGACGTTATTAAGTGTTCCAATATGGTTGCCTTTTAGCTACTTTTTATTTTTGGGAACAAATATCACTGGTAATTGCGTCAACTAAAAAAATCGAGTCACTTTCACAGTGGTCCAAGAGATCACGTGAGATTGTAACACTAGCAACAATTTCACCCTCCAACAGCACCATAGGGATCATCATGGCATTCACCTTCTCATGAATAAATCTTCCGTAAGAATGCGGTACACCGTGGTTTCCAAGAATTATGAAGAATTTTTAAAACACCTCGTATTTTGGAATTTCATTCAAAACTTCCGATTTCTGTAGGAGAACAGATTTGAGTTATGTCACATCATCCCGAATTCCTGTCTCGAGTAAAATTTTCGTTCCCCATTTGATTTGCATCGAATTTCGCAAATTGGCGATGCGCTGGTCATGATGCGTCTAATGGGATCATGCTTAAAAATGCGGTTTGTCGATGGCCACTAGTTAGGAACATGGAATTGGTAAGGGAACAAAATTAATTTTTACAGGTGTTTTCGCTAAGTTAATGAATGAATGTGAATTATAATTACAATTTAAAGAACTCGAAAATCATCTTAAAAATAGGGATTGGGAAAATTCGATGTTCATCTTGAGATATATACATACATATATATATAATTATATATATATATATATATATATATATATATATAACCATAAACACAGTAATCAACCTGAAGGTCGGTTTGGCAGGTGATGGTAGAGTTCACCCAGTACTAAACCCGACGGCGTGTGCAATTCACACATCAGGGTAGGGGGCCCAGTTCCTTTCCCTGTGCCGGTTATGGTTTCCCAGGAATATCTGGTACCCAAAAAATCACTTAGCTTGGGTGGAGCAGCAGGTTGATGAGAGGGACGTTGAGTAAGGATATTAAGAAAAGACTCGTAAAAACTTTGATATGGAGCGTAGCTATGTACGGCGCGGAAACGTGGTCATTGAAGCAGGAGGATAGACGTAGACTGGAGGCTTTTGAAATGTGGGTGTGGAGAAGAATGGAGAAGGTGAAATGGACAGAGAAGAAAACAAATGAGGAAGTACTTGGAATGGTGGGCGAAGAAAGGGGTTTGTTGGGAGAAATCCTATGGAGGTAGTAAAAGTGGATTAAGAGGGTATTGACCGGCAAGGGGATGTTGAAGATGGTAATAAGGGGGAGAATGTTAGGCAAACGAGGGAAGGGAAGGCATAGGATAGGGACGGGATGAAGAAAGTACTCAGAGATAAAGAGGGACCTGATGTAGAGTGGTGTGTTTTGTTTGGAGTCACAGAATATTTATTTAGTAGCTGTGTCCATCGAAAAATCTACCTTAACCGGTAGATTACCTACTAATAAATAAACAAATGTATATATATATATATAATATATATATATATATATATATATATATATATATATATATATATATATATATATATATATATGTGTGTGTGTGTGTGTGTGTGTGTGTGTACACCATATGACTATATATATCATCACGTGTCATATTATGGAATAATGACTTATTATAGGAGCGTTTAGTCTCTTAACCCCACGGAGGGCGTATCATATGTAATCATTTTCACTCACGACTCGGGTCCTGCTTCTACTGCTACTAGCTCTGTAGACTATCCGCGTCCGTGAAGGCAGACGCGCTATTTTGGCATTAAGTTTAATATGCAGCGTGTTTTTCATTAGTTCCATTGTTACGGTTTGATATTTTATCAGCCCGTTACTTCAAAATAAAACTGGATATATTTCGGAGTCCCTATTTCTCATGTTATCAGTCGAAGAATTTGGGGAGAAAATATAATAATTTTACCCAATGAAGGTTGGGTTTCGGGTGCAAACTGGTGGAGCAATGACGCACAAGAATTCTGGTTTCACCCTTCAGGGTGTGTGTCCTATTGGTTTTTCTATTGTGCCATTCATTAAACACGCATATATGTACATGCATGACCTAACCTTACTCGCTGACGATGGCGGCAGATTTCTGAGTATTCTTCCCTTGCTACTTGCTCATGAGTTGTAAAGTTGGATAAGATATACTGATTCAATGGTTCACCTAGTATGCTATTTTGTTCCGTGAGCCAGCCCTGTGAGTGAGTGAGAGCGAGCGGTGTGCTAAGCAAGAAGAAGTGCGTGTTATGCCTAGCGCGTTTGCCAGCGTGGTAGGGCTTCCTATTTACTTAAGATTGCGAAATTCGATCTGCATAACACAGTCAATTTGGGTCTCTCGGTAACACATAATACAAAAATGTAACATCATTCATTTTTTCATCTGAGGCTGGACTACACATAAATAATTTATGATTTGATAATGATGATTTTCACAAAAGATATGTTAGGAAAGTATACATTTTTGCTGTTCAGTTTGACCGCTTACGCTTCTTTGCGACAAAAATAGGGATAAAATTATCCAAACAAAAAGAAAGCCATGAATGAAAAATTAAAATAGCGTATTTGATATTTTCTGGTATTCAATAAAAGATTGTGATGTGCTCGTTCCATTCCGAAAAACGGAGTGGTCCTTAACCATTTATAACCAATGACTCTATAATCTTTGAGGAACAAAAACCATAACTTGCAGGATTTATGTGCTTCCAGTTACTTTTATGAACTTTGCATGATTATAAATTTTTCAGTTCATTTTGTCCAAAATGAGAACATGGTCCTAGTTTAAGCTAAACTGGGCGATAGAAACTCAGATAAAGACTATTAACAAGGCCTCAAATGTTCATTTACTCAATTGTTCATCTACTTGCTGCTACCGCCAGAAAAGAGGTAAAACTCTGTGTTATTTTTGTTCTAACGATTCTCTATTCACCGAATAAAAACAGAAATATTCACAATAAAATTTTCTTCATCATTGTTCACGCTAAATGTCTATTTTATCGAACAAGTACTTGCAAAACTTGGAGACGCGCTGTTTGGAAAGTAAAAGGGGTTTAAACTGCTCGCGTGAATGTTGTACATAATACAAACAGGCGAAGAAAAGTATGGGAATTTCCCCGCGGTGACAAATCGAACAGATTAGGTGTGTCGAGCCGTTGGTCATGTCGCGCCCCGGCCGGAGTTGAGTTTGGCGAGCTCCCTGCGAAGCAATGTGGGGCGGAGTGGGGCCCGATCCCGGGAGTAGGTGGGTCGGGGGTCCCTTAGCCGAGGACCCCAACCGAATTCACCACCCCCCCCGAATGCCACCCTTCTGTGGCATTTGCATTTATTATGTCACATTCCACTCGGCCGTTTGCACCCAGAGCCCTTCACCCACTCACTTCAGTCACTCTATCCCTCCCCCCACCACCAATCCCCATCGCACGGACAACCATCCCGTCCCACCGATAAGCCGTGTCCTAAACCATGTTTATGCGCCCTTGAAGGGCCCTTCGGAGGCGTCGGCCATATTGTAGGGGGCGTCTCAAACGTTAGGGCCCGAGCGAAGGACTCTCCAGCTTGAAGGGTACGAGCGATGCACACTCCCGCGTACTCCTCGTAGGGCTTGGAACCATCATGCCGTGGAGAATGAGTGCCCTCGCGTCGGGAGTATCCTATGTATAGCTATGAAATAATAAGCAAGCGAGTACTATCAGAGAAGGAAAATCAATTTGAAAAGAAAAAAAACGTAAACCTAAAAAAAACTTAAAATTCAAATAACTACTGCCGAATTATGCAAATAAAAATGTTGCTCCAAAATGTATCATTTGTTTCCAAATATATATTTCAAATAGTATAGGATAAATTTTTTGAACTAGTTTGTAAATTCTACTTAAAAAACTACATTAAATAGGCAGTGCAATGGAAAACTTTGGTCACCAATTACAGCTCATTAAACAACCAGCAAAATATTGAGATTTTTCGTCCTTTCATTTTTAGTACAGAAGGTTTCCGTAGCTGGCTTTTTTGTGACTTTTAAGGTCCTGTGAGGCTCTTTCCAAGGGCCAAAAGATAGCTTTACATACTAACCTTCCTTTGGAATACGGCCGTAGTCCGCGTGTGACCCGCTCCCTTTTTCTGAGGGCTTATTTAATGTAGACCTGGTCTAACTTCTCTCTCCCTCTCAACTCACCTTCTCTCTCTAGGAATCCGGTCGTCGAAGGTGACGGCGAGGATTGGCGCCGCGGGGGTGGGGTGGTGGTCACCGCTACGGGCTCCGACGACAGGGACGCCGCCTCCGACCGAGCGTCCGCCGCCGCCGACCGAGCGCCGGACGCCGCTACTGACCGAGCGCCCGACGCCGAGCTAGCAGCGTCCGCCGTCGCCCTCGAGTGCCCCTCGACGCAGGCACAATCCACGCACGGCCTCGTGTGCGCGGCCGCCCTCTTGCTCCTGCTCATCCTCTCGCTCTTCTTCCTCGTCGCCTATGGTGAGGAGTCCTTCAGTGGAGGGGCGCACCGCGGAGCGTCCATCCGCGCCAGCCCCGGCACGGATGGATGCTCCACGAGAGCAGGGGCGTGAGGTCGCCAGCCCTGCCTGTGCTCGGCGACCCCGAGATTTTGAGTGAATCAATGTTTTAATCCAATGATGACTAGGGGCATGCACACCAGAAGCTCGTCTGAAATATAGGGTGCGAGAGCATAAATTCCTGTTTAAAAAGGGTTTTGCCATATAAAAAATGAAGTCATGTTGCCGCACCTTGCACTTGATATTTCTGCCCATTTTCCGTTTTAGAGTGTATTTTAGGAGACTAATGGCTGTCCTACAGGCTGTCGTGTAACACGATTGCCGACATAATTATGTTTATATTTGAAACTTCTTGGTGGTATAATTGATAAGTCACTCCCATCGGGAGAGAATGGGCAGCGGAGACGGCTTTAGAAGAGTTCACCACTTTAAGGGTATGAATGTCACAATAATTGATTAAATTCGTATTTGAGCACCAACACTAATTAATTAATGGCTCTGTAACAAACGTTTAGAATTACGCAGTGAGTGCCAAAGCGATCCAGGAGAGAATTTTTCTTGAACTTACATTTTGAACACCCACTAAGCGCAATAGAGATCTCATTTCCAAAAATTTGTAGCAGAATTTGGTACTATATAACTCCATTTTGAAATGTATGTATTTAAGTACATATTAATATTTGCGGCTCACTTTAAAGGAAAGAATGTATCAACCTCATGTGCTAAAATATTGTTTATTAGTCCACAATCCTCGCCAATTCTTATGCTTACTAGCTGCGGAGCGTTCGGACTTTAAATAAATGATAAATGAAAACCGTGATGAGAAACTTAAAAATTTAAGAGTCTATTATTATATTCTATTCCTGCAAATCTTCATGGTGGAAATTTTACTTTCCTTCCCATTACTCCGGGATTAAGAAGTCTAAAAAAGCCATTTGAAAATTGGAAATGATTTGAAATTGCCTTTGAAATACTAATGGGCCAATTAATATTGACATGGGTCAGCATTTTGCACCAGTTAAGCTAATAGGGCAAAGGAAACGTGGAGGAAAGAGCAGTGCTAGAATTTGGAAGGTTTGCAGAAAAGGAGAAAAATGGGTGCACACTATACGAAAAGGTGACGCAATGATCAAGGAACTAAGAAGGATGCAAAGAGATAAATTAGGTTTACACTAAAACAGGTGCAATTATATTCATTAACATGGAAATAGATACAAGGAAAAGAAAATAAGAGAGTTGGACGAAGGAGAAGCCGAGGTTTTTTTGTCATATAAGTGTGTTCCCATCCCTCTGCCTCGTATCTATATCCATGAGAACAAATATATGTTCACCATTTGGCGAATTTTCGTGTTTGAATGCGTGTGTATAAACGAATATATATATATATATACATATATATGTATATACATATATATATGTATATATGTATACATATGATATATATGTATACTGTATATATATATGTATTAATATATGTATATATAAGTATATATGTAGGTCGCGGTAGTCCAGGGGTAGTGCGTTGGACGACTGACCGGAAGGCCCGGGTTCGATTTCCGCGCAAGTCTCTGGGCACCTGCAGCTCCACCCAGGCCATGTGATTTTTCGGGTACCAGATCTTCCAGGGGAAACCATAACCGGCACAGGGAAAGGAACTGGCCCCCTACCCTGAGGGGTGAATTTCACACGCCGTCGAGCTTAGTACTGGGTGAACTCTGCCATCACCTACCAAACCGACCTTCGGGTCGATTGCTGTGTTTATGGTTTTTTATGTTTATATATATATATTTATATGTGTGTATGTATATTCATTCACATGGAAATAGATATGAGGAAAAGGGATAGGAACACATAGAAAGGACGAACACAGGAGAGGTGGGGACGGCGGAATCGAACAGATCCCAATGAATAATATTTGTTATATAAATATATATATATAAAAAACAATGTATATATATATATATATATATATATATATATACACACACACACACACACACACACACACACACACACACACACACACACACACACACACACACACACGCCAATCTCTTCATGGGCCATCTCGAAGAGACTTTCCTGTCACAGCAAACCTTCCAACCTCTTTTCTGGGTCCGCTACATAGACGACATTTTTATTCTCTGGACATATGGCCCTGGGTCTCTCAATAATTTCCTATCTGCCTTAAATTCATCTTTCACTGTTAAATTCACCTCTTCCATTTCAGACTCTACCATCACCTTTCTTGACACGGAAATCTCACTTCAAAACAACAAATTCACCACTTCAGTACACATCAAAGCCATTAAACATCAGCAATACCTACACCACACAAACAGTCATCCTCAACACACCAAACGCTCGATTCCAAACTCTCTCTCTATCCGTGGACACTGAATTTTCAACACCACAGCAACTCTCAACCAATATTTTGACAATCTACGTCTTGCACTCCTCAAACGCGGTTACCCAGAAAAGCTCCTACATAATAAAATCCAGCGCTCCACCCACCCGACCACACACCACATAGAAACAAGCCCATATCTGACTCAGGACTCAACCTTTGCACCACCTATTTCCCCGGATCAAACAGACTGAAAACTTTCCTTAAAGAACTATTTCCAATTTTACATGAAAATTACGCGACCTCATCCTTACTACCCCAATGCCCATCTATCGCATACAGACGATCCGCCAATCTCAAAAACCTTCTGAGATCCACCACCCCTTTGGCGCCCCCCGTGACAAATTTCCTAATATTTCCCCTACTTGCAACCGCCCCCGATGTAAAACTTGTCTACTTCTTAGGTCTACTCCCCTCTCCCTGCATCCCCTCATTGGCCCCTCACCTCGTTCCCACACTAATTGCCTCTCTAAAAACAATTTATTTTTGTCATGCAAACAATGCACTTCCTTTTACATAGGCGAATGCATTACCCCATTATCCATTCGAATAAACAATTCGCAATTCTGCCTCACTCTCTTCTCTTCCTATCCCTTCACACGCAAATTCCCACAGCCTTTCGTTCGGCCAGTGCTTTGCTATTAGCATCCTAAAATCCCTACCCGATTCAGCCACCAATATACTACCTTGATCAAAAATTTCCCGGAATTTATTCAGAAAATTAAAAATATAAGTTTATTCATCTAAATCTATATTGTCCCCTTCAAAGTAATCCCCATCGACTGCAACACACTTATGCCAGCGCTTGATCCAATCCTCGAAACATTTTTTATATTCGGTTTTCGGTATGTCCATCAGTGCTTCCTGCGATTTTTCCATTACTTCCTCTCGGCTGCTAAAACGCGTTCCCCGTAATGGTTTTTTAACTCGATTGAACAGAAAGAAGTCACAGGGAGCCAAATCAGGTGAATTCGGTGGCTGTTGGATGGTATTTGTTGCATTTTTCGTCAAAAAATTACGAATAATGATAGCACTGTGCGACGGTGCGTTATCATGGTGCAAAATCCACGAGTTTTCTGCCCACATTTCTGGTCTCTTTCGGCGAATTGCTTCACGCAAACGTCTCATAACGCCCAAATAATACTCTTTGTTTACTGTCTGGCCTTCTGGCAAAAATTCATGATGCACTACACCGTTGTAATCCATGAAAACCGTCAGCATTGCCTTCTTTTTTGACTGAAAACGACGTGGTTTTTTTGGTCTCGGCTCATTTGGTGAACGCCATTCACTTGCCTGATGTCTGGATTGCGTGTCGTACTCATAAACCCACGTCTCGTCTCCAGTAATGATCCTTTTGATGAATGTGGGATCGGATTCAGCCTCGCAAATCATGTCTTTTGCGACGTCAACACGGTCTCTTTTTTGCATGAAATTGAGGTCTTTTGGCATGCTACACGACGGAAACCCAAATCATTAACCACAATGTCTTGGGCGGATCCATAGGCAATGTTCAAGTCCTCCGCTATTTCTCTGATGGTTAATTTGCGGTTATTGACCAACATTTCTTTCACTTTATCAATGTTTTCACCGACTTTCGATGTCGATGGTCTGCCACTGCGTTCATCATCTTCGATTGACTCACGACCACTTCTGAACCGCTCGTGCCACTGGTAAACGACCGTTTTTTTTAGAGAATCGTTGCCGAAACACTTTTCCAACATTTCCAACGTCCGTGCGCCACTAAATCCGTTTTTTACGCAAAATTTAATACAACTTCGTTGTTGCAAATTTAAATCCATTTCTGCAATTGTAAAAAATCGCCAACACACACAGAGATAGATGTACTCTTGGCTACGTAACTTTTGCAAATGTCAAGTTATGACACTAAGATTTAAAGGGAATATCAACAACAGATGTACCAATTTAACAAAAAAAACAGAACTCAAATCGGAACGATGGGAGCGCCACACGGTGGTTATTCCGGGAACTTTTTGATCAAGGTAGTAGAGGTGAGAACTCGAGAATCCGCGTATCTATTAGCTTTCCGATCTTTCAAAATTCCCACCCTTAACCGCCATCTTTAATTTCCCTCCCAGCATTCCCTGCACCTCCCCTCCCCTCCCCGTCCAAACTCCTTTCCCCTCTCCAGCATATTTTCTTACTTGAAGAAGGCCTCGGAGAAGGCCGAAAGCTCGAACAATTTACCGTGTGAGTGTCCTTTTAAATGTTGCTATTCTATTTGTGTTCTTTTGTGCCGTCCCATTATTGTGCTTCTCGTGTGAGTGCTTCCGTATAATCGATATATATATATATATATATATATATATATATATATATATATATATATACAGGGTTCGTCCAGAAAATAAGTGTACTGAGGTCAGGAAAAAAAATTTATTACACTTTTACATATCTTAAGCTAATATTCCTCAAAATAGGACCCTTGTGAGTCGATACACTTGTTCCAGCGGCGTTCCCATTCCTGGAACGCTCCCGCGAAGGCATCATCGGGAACCTCTCGAAGACTCGTCGTCGACCTCTTCTCTGCCCTCCACGAGCATCTTGTGCCACCGAAAGATCATCTTTCTGGACATGGCTGACTCCCCGTAAGCCTGGTTAATCATACCGACAGTTTCGGTAGACGATTTCCCAAGCTTTACCGCAAATTTGATGGAATAACGCTGCTCCAAAAACTTCGGCATCGCGTTCCATGACGTGGGTCGAGCGTGAAGGTTCGCGTTAACAGAGCTCCTCACTACACCACAGCTCAGAGCCGACTGCCTTTTTCAGCGTCGCTTGCCAACATACCCCCCTCCAATCGCAGCCCGTCAGAGCGGTGCTGGGCGCGCCTGGAGCGGCGCGCCCAGCCCAAGAGTCAGTACACTTATTTTCCGGACGAACCCTGTATATATATATATATATATATATATATATATATATATATATATATATATATATATATATATATATACATTCAAACACGAAATCCCGCCAAACGGCGAATAAATACTCATATATACAATCTGTTTCTGTATATATGAGTATATATATATATATATATATATATATATATATATATATATATATATATATATATATATATATATATATATATATATAAAATATATATAGCACTTTTTGAAAGTCTCACGGACGTGAATAATAATGTGTAACACTTAGCACTAGTGGACACAGACAAAAACACAGAAACACAAAATAGTGAGTCTCTTTTTTTGTGTGTTTCTGTGTTTTTGTCTGTGTTCACTAGTGCTAAGTGTTTTGGCCCAAACGAGTTTTTGAAGAGTGAGCGAAATATCAGATATAAGAAGGACGACAAAGAGCTACTCTTTACTTCACTTCCTTGGAGTTGTCTATTACATGTTGCCTCTCATTGTCTGCCCGAATGGTGAAGTTCAAGGACTTCTCTAAGTGAGCTCCTACCAAAACCAGTCCAGGCCACTAGATACTCGATTTCTACCTGCTTTTCATCCACTGTCTATAAGTGTAGTTGCTGCGTCTGACTGATTACTGTATCGTAGCTGTAGTTATTTATTGTTAAATATTTTATGTTTCATTTTTTTATATGCTTAACTATAGTTCTAGTGTTGAACCGTCCCCGTAATCTCCTATGTGAAATCTTAAACTGTTCGTGTGAGTGGATAGCGGTTTACTTTTTGCGTTGTAGAGTGCGTGTATGCGGAATTTGAATCGAGTTTGATGGTGCGTAGGATAGAGGAATATATGCAAAGTGTTTAGCATTGTTGGAAGGCTAGAGAGTAGGTTAATTTATGGGACGTTTAAAGTAAATTATCGAGATAGCAATGTTAGGACTTTTATCCTTGTGGAATCAGTAAACATATACAAGTACTTCAAGGACATCCACTAGATCCGGTAACCGGTAACATTGGCACTAACACTGAAAGACATTTGACAGTTGCTTATCCACTAACACGTACTAAATTACAGTTGTACATAATTGCGGTTGTCATTCAAAATTAATCTATCTATCCATTTATTAAACTGCGGAATCCTCAAAAATAAGAGAGCGGGCCTCGAGCATATAATCTCAGTTCATTGTGCTGATATAGTTATAGGCACAGAAAGTTGACAATCTGGTGATATAAACGGCCGAGAAAATTTCTCAATTTATTTAAAAGTTTACCTACGCTATAGAGGTGATATACCTGGAGGAGGTGTTTTTGTGGCAGTGAAAAGCATTTTTGAAAACAGACCATGCGTGAAGATTCAAGATTCAAATCTTCCGATATTTCTTCCACGTGGTTCCATTTTCCAGGACAGCAGTTTCGCCGGCGTAATTTAATGATTTGCAATGTAATCTCCGTGACGCTAATTTATGCTCCTTCTATATGCCTCCAAAAATTCATGCACTAGATGAACAAATATATCAACTTAAACATACAAATATTAAATTCACCATCAACATAATTGGTGGTGAATTTAACTTTTCTGGCATAGATTCGGACATAAGTAGCATTAAAACTCAGATCCGTGTCTACAGTTCTTAATACAGTAGTTAATTGTTAAAACTAGTGCAGAGAAACTCCCTTCATCGAGCAGTGCGCATACCAACCTGTGGGGGATCGAGATGGTGCGGGGGCTAACGTACTGGCTTCCCACCCTGAGGGCGCGGGTTCAAATCCCGGCGGTGTTGAATATTTTTCAGAGGTTTCTCGATCCCTACTTGAGGTGCTTTGTGGAGGGCACTTTGAGTGAGTACGCCGTCCGTCGGATGGGACGTTAAGCCGCGGACCCCTTGGCGCCTTTCGTAAAGAGTAGGCTAATGCCGACGCCGGGTTTCTCTCCACCCTTCATCCTTTCCTGTCCTTCCCCTATGGCGCAAATGACCTTAGCTGTCGGTCGCCTCCCCTCAAAACTACTACTACTACTACCAACCTGTGGAAAAACATATTAGAACTATTTCTTACAAACACTCCAGAGCGTATTCTGAGTGTAACTAATGACTAGGGCTTGAGTGGCCATAAACCCGCTCATATCAACTTCGACGTAGACATAAAAAAGACTATTAAACCAATACGAAAAATTAATAATGACTATAAAGCTGACTTGGATAGTTTTGCCAATAGTTTCAATTCTTCCCTAACCCAATTCAAAATGTGCTTGGATTATGCCAACATCCACGAATCTTGGAGGCTTGGACACAATTTGTCAGAATTATGCAAAGGAGCATCACCGACTTTACTCCTCAAAAAACGTTCGAACAAATCGTGACTCCAGGGGGTACAATAATGGTGTTAGGAAAGCCCTTCGAAAGCAGAGAAAGTCATACACAAGTAAAGGAAAGATAGTTACAATTTTCACCAGATAATTTTCATAGTAAGGCCGGGTTTTGATATTTTACATCATCGTCAGGTACCAAAATGAATTCAAGTGCAGTCTTATATACATTTATGCGTTCCGGGAAGGGGGTGTGGACGTGGAAGGCAAGGAAGGACGGAGGAGAGGAAGGTTAGCCAAATAACCAATTGAATGCAAAATAAAAAGTTTGAAACATGTTGACAAAAGAGTACACGAAGTCTTTGTGGTCCACATGGGTGAATAACCAATCACATATAGGCAGTAGGAACGGTGTCAGAAAGTTAGGCGGTGGAAGTGGCTGGAAAAGACGGAGGGGAGAAGAGAAATATTGGCATAGGAGTATGAAATATAAAGTTCAAAGTTTTACAAACAGATCTCACAAATTCTGTGAAGACAACTTTGGTTATTCGCAGCTATCTTCGATCAAGTCAGGGAAGAGGGGGGTAAGCAAGGTTGGGACCAGGGCCAGAGGATTACGGTCCCAAGGAGGGCCGGGGAAAAAGTGAGGTCCTTACACTTGGTACACATATTGGGAGTGGGTTGGGGGAACAAAACAATAGGAAGGGGCGGTTGTGTGTCACACAGCAGTACGGAAGCACTAAAGGAAGTTGATGGAAAAGATAGGGGAAGAGGAGGTGAACGGCATGTCATTATGGAGGGGGTTGTTCTCCTTAACCCGTTGGACTATTTCCAATTGTTCGGTTGCGTCTAATTTCCTGCTTTTATTAAGGACATGTGGCACTTGCAATTGGAAGTCGCAGGCGTGGTTGACTACTAGTTAGTGTGTGGCGATCATTGATTTGGGTTCCCTGGCATCATGCACTCCTCACGTTCTTTAACTCGGGTGGCGAATTTCTCCCCGCTTGACCCACATAAACAGCTTTGCACTCGCATTGAATCACGTAAACACCACTCTTCCGTGTATTTTTGAAAGCATCTTCTCGATAATTCTCTTCGCATCCCAAGCGGTTCCCAGCCTAATTCCTCTAAAAGGCCTGTCAAATTCGTCTTCTTATGGTAACAAAATTTCAAGAAACTGGCGGATTTTCTCCGAACTTAATTAATTATTATATCAAGGATTCCAAATGCTTGTGACGTATTCCAAATGTGCCCTTGCTAAAGCGAAATAACACCTCTTTAACTATCCAATTACGGTTCCCCACCGCCTGATTAAGGACGCCGAGTTTCTTTAAGGCGGGTCCTCATTTCTCCTGATATGTGCTCTCCATGAAAAGCGTGGTTAGTCTACCCCCAAATATTTAACTTGTTCCGTCGTATTTAGCCCTTAATTATATTATTATAGAGAAAAACATTAGCTTAACACACAAATTATTCACTTGTCATGTTTGTATTTAGATAATGTGCCATTTTACTTCAATATCCACAGGAATATGCATTGAAAGTGGATCGGATGATAACTTTCAAACATTTTGAAATAATTCGTTAAGTATTTTGTCAAATGCATGCATTCAAGTTAAGTATGCATACGAGATGACTTTAGCTGCTACATGAACCCTAGCAAGACCTGTTTTCTAAAGAGTGAATCCGTTGACCCCATCAAAATAATCCAAAATAGTACTGAGAGTTGAAAAATAGCTGAATGTGACGAAACTCAAATACACTCATTAGAGCAGGCAGCATTGGAAATATCCATTCTGATGAATAATAAATTAGCAATATCTCCAATTTAGAAGCGCTTAGGGAGATTGTAAAGTGAAATAGCTTTTGTTTATAGTCAGTATGAAAATACCTGGATAATTTTTTTGAAGAATGAATATTAGTTAGAGAAGTAAAATTGTCTTTGAAGTGGGATTAGGCGAATATATAAAAGTGTTAAGCTAACAATGAGCGATTGAATCTGTCCTTTCCAGATACTTCATGCAAAATCAATATCTATTTTCAAATAAATTATAAGAAATTTTGACGGTCATTCATTAGAGCCAGAACTTTTTCCTGTCGGGCTAACAGTGAAACTATTTCCGACATTTTAAATTTTTTAAAATATTAGACGGACGTGCGTGGCGATCAAATGAATTTCATCCTCAATATAATTTAAAACGATTAAACTGATGATAAGCGTGTTTTATGAGGGAAAATGGTTAAAATAATGAAAATGTCTTGTGTTAATACGGCTGACAGCGGAGTGGAAGCAACAGAAGGTACAAGTCATGTTAGCATTGGCGTATTCTATGCTGTCAACGCAATTTTATTACATTGCCTTCCATCCCGTGTCGTATTGTCCTGCTCAGGGGTATTTTTTGAACTCCCGGAAGAACAAGTCAGTGAGCGAACTGATTGACTGGGTCCTATTCAGTATAGAACTCTCGAAAGAACGTCCCGTCCAGCCAACACCCAAGGGGCACCTTGTGATTTCACTTCCTCTCTCCAGTGTCCCCAAGGACGGAGCTAAACGTCCCATCACGGAAGCCTTCCTCTCCGGTCGCTTGCACTATCCCTCGCTGCAAATCCGAGTGCTCCTGCATTAAAGTTGCTTTGGGTGCTGCAGACTGGGTTGCTGAAAGTCCCATTCCTATTATACCCCTTCTGGAACAACAATTCAAAGAAATATATGTGCTTACGGATTTAGCCTTTGAGTTACGTCTCCCTAATTGGTGTAATACACAGCGCGGCAACATAACTTCCTTTTTTAAGGGGTTTTGCTTCATAAAAAAGGAAGGTATGTTGCCGCACCCTGTAATGAATTCAAATATTCTTATTAGATATTTGCAATTCATCACGTCATTCAATTAATAAACAAATAAAAATTTCTTTTAGCACTAATCTAGCAGAAATGAAGTCATATGAAATAAAATAAACTTGACGTTCCTCTTTTCAAACATGCTTCCTCATCTAGAAAAATGCAGTAGAGGCCACCCATCCTTAGCCGTAAGGCCTTGGAAATCGAAAAAAGAACCGAAGGCTCAACTTACCATCGAGAAATTTCTTGGGGACTCTCTCCACTGGAGTTGCTCACGGGCTAAGGACAATAATTCCGGCCTCGAGCTTTTCTTCCGTCAGATTTTCAATCATCTCCTTTTGATGAAAATATTTAATTGTGTAACATGGCTGATGACCTAACACTCCCCGCCTCACTCCTTTGCGGGGTCTTTCGGGGCAATATGTAGATGTAGAAAATGCACACGGTATGACCGGCAATGGAGCGGTGGATCGTTTTCTGTGGGGATGCAAAGAATTAGTCGCCATCGGTGGCATTTCCCCGAAGCAGGGATAATCGGATGGGCGGAGGCTCGCCATGAATACTGCCGAATTGTAATGATAGATCCGTGGAATTCGAAATTAAGCTATTTGACTCGATTTAGTGGCAGGGAAATCTATTCTAAAGCTTCGGAAAGCTTCATGACTGTGATAAATACGTAGCAAAAATTCATTTAAATATATTTTACTTGGTAGCTTTTACAACGAGAAAGTTATGCAATGCAGTCGTATTACAACGAAATGCGCAGAGTTCGGTCAAACTTTGGGAATCATAAATAAAAAACTGCGGTATACAGGTATAAAAAACTGCGAATCGTCATTCATTAATTGAGGGTAGAACTTGCCTTGCACTAATCTCCATATGAATTGTGAAATTCCCACGTCAGGGTAAGAGGGCAGTTCCTTATTGCCTGTGCTGCCTCTGGTATCCCAGGAAGACCTCGTAGCCGGAAAATCACTCGGGTTAGGTCAAGCTGAGTGTGCCCAGAGGTATCATAGAGACTCGAACCCTTGGTCTACGGTCAATGAGAAAGTAGACGGGAGGGAGAGAGAAGGTAAGGGAGAGGTGGGGTTGTCGGAGAAGAAGCAGAGGGCAGAGAGAGAGAGAGAGAGAGGAGAAAGTGGTGTGGGAAGGGTGAATTGGGAGAGGGAGTGTCGCAGTTAGAGGAAGAGTCGCAGGGATATTTGATATTTCTTTTGCTTAGTAATCTCGGCGGGATAAGCGGAAGGTGTCGTCACTTCCGCCAAATCCAAGGGTCTCGATGGGACAAGAAGGGACCCGGGCATAGAATGTGTTAACATATAATGTCATTTTTGATTCAATCAATGGTAACCTTTGATGAATGACCTTTCTCATTCTGCGAGCCTTTTGTCATTTTAACTACGTGAGATCACTCTCTATTTGGGCAGTCAATATGCAGCAAATTGACAGCGTTTACGTACCTAATTTTGATAAAAGTGCACACTTTGAATGTGACTTTTAATTTATCTCATTCATCATTTTATCCGTGTTTAAAGTCACTCGTGCTCGCTTCATACTCTTTGCGGATTTTTCTCAGCCTCCTCAGGAGGGTCATCGTGACCTCAAGATTTTATTTCTGGTTGGTAAACGGAAGGAATTTTCTCCTTTTTAAGGTTTAAATACGTTTTCCCAGGAGTATATTGGAGTGAATTGATCCCTTTTGCTTTGAAAGCACATGTATTAGGATTAGTTTGGTCATCTGCGAAGGACAGTGGTTAATGCTGAGCATGTCTGAGCTCTCTATGCATCTACTACTCTATGTACGGGGCATTTTCATAGAGTTAGGGCTATAAAAAATATATTCATCAGAAAAAGTTTTATTGACGTTTTAGTTTCCTAAAAACCTACTTCACTTTTTCTACTTAATAACCGTTCCCTTCTAAGCTTTTTCCACAACGCTGCAACAGATTCCTTTATCACTCAGCATTAAAGTTCACCGCTATTCAATTGATCTAGTTAGCAACTGCCGTCTTGAATTCCTCATCGTCTTCATACCGTTGTCTACGAAGCCACTGTTTCAAGTGCAAAAAGAGAAAATAGTCGCTAGGTGAAAGATCGGGACTCTCGTAGTGGTCCAACAACGTTCTTCCATTAAAAATATTTGCTCTGTATGTTGGTTGGTAAACATTTTCGGTACTCATCTAGCACATAGTTTGTGATATCCGAGTTTTTCCGTGACAATCTGGCGAACAGTGGCGCGTTGTCCAACAAGGGGAAATTTATCATCCAGAGCATTAATCGTCGATCAAATCGCAGTTCTCGGTCCATTTTTGAACGATTTCATCGGTCTGGGTACTGGACCTGCCACTCCGCTCTTCATCATACACATTTGTGAGGCAATGTTTGAAGTATCGACACCATTGTCTAACGATTCCGTCACTCATTACTATAGGACAATAAACGAGGCACAACTGCCGATGCATATGGGCAGCTAATGATCCGTTTGCACACAAAAATGGAATAACACCAGGCGATTCGTAAGTAGCGGGAGCAACAATTTTCCCGGCCATTATTATCTGAATTCACCAACAGGCAAGCATCTACTGAGTCACTTTAGTGGCGTGAGAAACAATCAATAGAATGCGCTACATGCGAACAATTTCGTTCTGACCTGGTATATACATAAGAGTTTAAATATATGAGAGAAAGGCCCTTATTTTGTTATGCCTGGTGTATGCAAAATAATCTACAATATTTTGCGTGTTCTCTGCTCTCCGATTACAACTCCCTCCCCCGAAGCCCCAGGGTCTTATCCGAGCCTTCAGCCACGCTGTAAATCATGCCCTCTCATCAGCTCCCTTTGTGTCGGCATCAGCTTCCTTTCACCGGCCAAAATAGCCACATCCCACTTTCAATTTCATCATACGGCAACTGCACTACAAAGAAAATTCATATGAAAACTAAAGTGGAACCAGTCTACTTCGTTTTACGCCATTGAAAATTCTAATTCCCTTTCTATCCGCATCGACAACCAAAGGGTTTCTCGCAGTTTCCGGTCCCAATGTCTTAGGGAAGGTTGACATATGGTTCTGTGCCGCAGAGTAAATACACCAGTGGTTGGATAATGAATTATTTATTACAAGCGAGTGATCGCAAGGAAAACTGACCAAGCATAGGTAGAGGTGCGAGGGAGGCCTCGCACCTCTAATCTCCCGCAAGAGGGACCGGCAAGTCATGGAAGCGAAAGGATGGCAGATGGTCGGGAGGGAGAAAGGGCCCCCGAAATTCAGACCCGCGAGCATATAGGGCTGGCTTGGGTACAAAGGGCAGCCGCAGCTCATTGACCGATCGAAGGAGTAAGTTAGGGGGGAAGGCAGGAGTTGATTGTGAAGGCCGGTGACACAATTCCACGAACCTGTGATGACTGCGATCACAATCGTGGACTTAGCCCCGCTGCTCATGACTCCTCTCCTCCAAGCCGTTGCTCTGGCTCGTTAGGGTCGGCTTGCGCCCACCTCATGTCATGTCGCTGGTTGCTGGTTTTGCCCGACGACACCAATGTACCCCCTCGCCCACAATCTTTTCATTTAATAATTGTTAATAAAAAACGGAATCATCAATGGTCTAGTTGTTGAAGTCATTTTACCCACCGAGACTGAACAATTTTCATTTAACTGAATTGTCTCCGCTTACCCAAAATTTGGTATAGTCGTAAATAAGGTCCTTAAATTAACTCTTTCTCATATTAAAAGGTAAAGAGAAACAGGAGGGTCCAAGGAACCATATTAGATCCCGGTGTTACATAATCTATATGAGTCGTCTCACGATTTCTCACGTGGATACCACTAGCAAATTCAGGTAGAATTTCAAATACTCTTTTCTGAAAGCAAATGTCTAAATTTTGGCTGTAGGAGGCGGTATGCGGGTGGAGAGAATGTGCGTCAAAGATAGCGGATTTGGTGAAGTAACGGTGATTATTCAATTGTATCTAAAGGATGTTAGTGCATCTGCCAATGTAGACGAAATGATAGAATTTGCTTGATAATCTGCATATAATATCTGAATGTGGATTAAAATTGTGGATAACCTTTTGGTACTGAAAAGAAGTCTACTACTGGAGAAACGGGCAACACAATGTCGTCGTGTACATGGAGTGCAGCGAGGTAGTAAAAGAGAATAGAGAGAAGTGGTTTTGTTAAGAGCTTGTGGATTTCAGATGCTGTCTAAGTTCTCGCTCATTTCAATAAAACTGGAGGACATATTTTGGTGATTAGTAGCGCGGATCTTTATTTGTGTTAAGGGGGATTTTAACTCTTTTCAAATGAGATTCATTTTTTACTTTGGAACGGCAATTTTTGGCCCCAGAAAAAGATTATTTATGCTTTGCATGGGGTCTTGGAATATGATGGAAGATGGGCGAGAACATTTTTTTGGTATTGTTTCCGAGTACACTCGTTTTTCAAGGATTTACGTAGTGTAATTGTGATTTTTTTAGGGAGGAGAAATCGTTGAAAACACGTTGGTCTCTGTTGGAAAATTATAGGAGGATGAAGTGATTGGTGTGTGCCGGGTGGCAGTCTTTAAAGTAAGGGAATGTTAAATTTGTTAGTTTTTGTGTTCTAGCAGTAGTAGTTATTAGGGGAGGCAACCGAGAGTTGAGGGTATTTGCGCCATTAGGGATGGATGGGAAAGGATGAAGGGTTGGAAGAAACCCGGCGTCGACATTAGCCTACTCTAAACGAAAGGCGCGAAGGGGTCAACGGCTTAATGTCCCATCCGACGGCAGGCGTACTCACTTGAAGTACTCTCCATAAAGCACCTCAATTAGGGATCGGAACGCCACTGAACCAAATCCACCGCCTCCAGGATTCGAAGCCGGACCTCTGGGTGGAAAGCCAGCCCTAGAATTCTAATTCATGACACTTATAAAATAGAGGAAATGAAGAAGACTCAGGAAGAGGATTGCGGAGAAGAAATCAAGGAGGAGTGCGTCGATTTCCCGAGGCTCCTAAGGGAGAAGAAGCCAGATATATTTCATATTTAAATAGTTATTTCTAAATTACAGCAGCTGACTTCCTCCCAAAATATTCTGCTGGTGTTTTTGTAGGAGCTTCCTGGCATGCTCTCATGTGGTTACGTTCAGCCTGCAGTACTCCAGGCATGCTCTTTATTGAAACTCCCGCGTCTCCCTTCTCACTCCATCGCCCATACCTACAACCCCACGGCTCCTCCCACGCAGCTTACCCTCTCTCTGACCCTCCACATCTCTCTCGTACCCAAGTGCAAATTTATTTCAAGCTGTTTGCTATTAATCTGCTACAAGTCCTATTTAGTACGTTGTGATAAAAATTTAATGCATGAGAGCCTAGATTCATTTACATTATTTTCTTAGCATTAAAAATATTTCTATGAACACTAGTTGAAATTTTTTTACTGTTAAATTTAAAACCAACTGTAAGAGTACATGTAAAATTAACTCCTTATTTAGCTTCAAATCTGATTTGGATTGTGTTTACTATTTTTATCAGTGCATCAATAGTATTAAAGAGTGTCAATTTATTCGTTACTGTAATCTTAACACAGTGAAGACTAAAATTGGTAATAAAGGGCAAAAAAATATATCCGTAACTGGTTAACCAAACGCCCTCACGTACTCCTTGACTGGTAAGGAGCAAGGGATTCGCCACGATCGCTATACGATACGAGGCTTCGCATCCATCTTCTACGGCCTCCTGTTCTCGTCCGCAGTGGAGAAGAAGGAGGATGGCTCAAGGAGGGGTTTCAAGGGAAGCATCGGCGTGTCTCCCTACGCCCCCATCTCGCTGCCACCTTTTCCGAACACCCGGGGCGGCTCCAAGGGTGGCCGGCTGAGCCCCTGCGACCGACCCGCCTGCGTTCTCGCCAGCGCCCGCCTCCTGCAGAGGCTCGACCCAACAGCCGACCCCTGTTCCGACTTCTATCAGTTCAGCTGCGGCAACTATTTGAGGAGCCAAGAGGTGCCAGACGACAGCTTCCATCGCTCCATGCTGCAAGAGATGCAGGAAGAAATCCTGGCGGTCATCAAAAGTGAGCATCCTCTACACACACACACACACCCACACACTTCACCCTCAGGGTCATTGGGAGGGCCATGTTTGTGATTGACGCGAAACGGCGTGTGATGAATACCTTTGTCCCACATGCAAAATCCTATCGCCCTCCACACAATAAGCTTAAATGTCGGCCCCCTCTCTTCTTACGCCTCATCTGTCGCCTCTGCCGCTTAATTTGATCACTCTCTCTCGTCTCGGCTCCGTAATCGCCGCTCAAACGGACTTGACAATGGTCACTCCCTCCCGTGCCCCCGGACAGAATCATTATGGAGAGGGGAATATTAAGTATGAGTTTTTGGGGGTTGTCTATGATTGACGTCACAGGTTCTCTTTTAACGTTTCTGCTTTAAACATTTTCCCTTATGACGCTGGCCGCAAGCATTACCTCGTGATCCCGTCAATTAGTCAATCGCGGTCCATTGCTTCAGTTTTCTCACGGGATCAATTGAAACATAATCGAGTACCAAATCATCTGTGGGGCTGGCAAACTCATACCCGTGCTTCGTGAAACCAAAATTAATCTTCCACCAGGCGCGTTTAAGATAAATTTGTGGAGGCCTGCGATCATTCGTATGAACTCTAATCTTAACAAAATTATGTAGCCAAAGTGGTAGACTTTATCAGAAAGCATAATCATTGGTTCCTAATGTAAAGTCTTTCATTGGTACAATGAATGAGAGATAGATTCTAGGTTAATTGATAATTATTTGGAAGGCAATGCTACAAGAGACTATTGTCATTCAAGAGAAGGAACTGTTTAAATAATCTGTGAAATCAATCGTTCATTAATTTTCATTCGTGTAGACACGCAAGTGTTTCTTGTTGTTGATGTTTTAATATGCACATGGCTCTCAGTGTTCTTAGAATTTAACCTACACATGACGATATCATAGAAATGATGGCAAAGGGTATATTTTCTGAGGTAAGTGCAATAAGTTAAAAAATATACCTTTATCTCAAAACTCACCCATTCTTGTTAGGAGGAAATGATTTGTCTATCTCATACTATGCCATGGTGCTCTTGCAAAAGACGCTTTTATGCACACACCCACACACACGAGGGGTATCGTAACGTTTTCAAAATTGCTGAAAAATAATCGAGATAGAAACTTAATTATTTATTTGCCATTCTTATGAAATCTGTGCATAGTCACTATCCAGAGTTATATATTTCGCCTTGTGTTTCTTGACCTTTCGAATGTCGTCGCTGTAGAAATCGGTATGTTGCGTCGAAAACTATGGATCCACCTCCAGAGTACCGTCATTTGTGTTTGTAATCTCAAACCTCGATGTGGTTGTTTTAGTTCTGGGGATTGGAAAAAGTCGTTTGTCGGGACTGGGATAATAGGGCGGATTTTATAACATTCAAAAGCCATCGCTTTGATTTCCGGTCTCTCCGTAGTCGTGATTGCAGGTCGCACTAAAAAGGAGTCGGTATTCGTGAATGCCATCGTGACGACCCCTTTTGTAGGTGCAGTTCTGCGTGAGAAATTTTCCATACACTGCCGTAGCTAAGATCATTCTCATACGTGATAACTTGTATGATTGCTCTTCGGCCTAATAGGATGAAGTCCGGGATTGGGATGGTGCGGTAGCCAACGTACTGGCTTTCCACCAGGGAGAGTTCGAATCCCGGCGGCGGCGGATTTTTTTCGTTTGCATCCCGATCGCTACTTGGGGTGGATTTTGGAATCACATTTAAGAGGACATCGCCGTCCATCGGATGTGACGTTAAGCTGTGGACCCATTGGCGCTTTTCTTTAAGAGCAGGCTAATGTCGACGACGGGTTTCTCTCCACCCTCCATCTTTTCCTGTCCATCCCCAACGGTGCAAATGACCTCAGCTATCAGTCGCCTCCCCTAAAAGCACTATGATAATAATCAAAATATTTAAATCAAAAAAATATATCTTTGGTGTAATGGGAAAAAGTCCTACACTGTCCTCACTTTGGCAGCATCCACCATGAGTAATGGTATTCCACTTTTTGAATCGTCTCTAAGGGGAACGTGATCAGGTTAAAAATTCCTTTTCTACACCTCACAATTGCGTCATATGACAGACTATGATTTCCATAAACAGGTATAATTTAATCGTGGATTACCCAGAGGCTGCATTATTTCAAATGAAAGGACTTAATCGCACAGAGAGCCTCTACCTTATGCATGCTGCGAGTTACTTCAATCAACGACTTTCAGAATTAAATAAATCAACATTAATATCTATGAGACACGAAATTAGGTACATCACGATCATGTAATATTATCCAGATATCTCTGTTATTTCGCAGGAATAATTACGTAAAAACCACCCCAACACACACACAATCAATATATATATATATATCCCTCCCTCGTGGCGGAAGGGCTTGTGCGTTCCGATGACCCCTAGAGCTGTGCTGGCGGGAGTAATAATAATTGCTCCTGGTTGGGTCACCCATGCCAGATAGGTCGAAGGTTAGGAGCCAGACGAAAGGTAGTCCACGCAGCGTCTGTTCCTCAGTGAGGCGGCTGCAATGGCGTCTGACCCCAGTGGGGCGGCCAGTAAGTGATGGTGTCACGCTAAAAAGACTATGAAGGATGGAAAGGGGAAATATAGATATCTTAGGCCTATGCGAGGTGAGATGGAAGAATAGCGGGGATTACTGGAGTGCTCAGTATAGAATAATATACAGCGGCGGGATGAGAGCCAACGAGGGGTTGCCATAGTGTTAAATGAAGAGGTAGGAAGAAGCGTCGTCAACATAGAGCAAGTAACGGATAGATTATTACTAGTAGAGATAAAAGCAGAACCTACGAACTTGGTTATCATTCAGGTATACATGCCACCGAGCAACCATAAGGAAGAAGAGGTAGATAGGATGTACGATCAGTTAGAGGACATAATCGCATGTGTTCCCGCAGGGAAATATTTGATAGTGATGGGGGATTGGAATGCGACAGTAGGTGAAGGAAGATATGGTGTTGAGACGGGGGACTACGGTTTAGGCACGAGGAATGACCGCGGGGAGAAAGCAGTTGAATTCTGCTGAACACAGGGGTTAGTCATCACCAACACTTGGTTTAGACACCACAAAAGACGCAGGTATACATGGAAAATGCCAGGTGTTTTAGAAAGGTATCAGCTAGATTATATTCTGGTTAGACACAGGTTTAGGAACAGTGTGATAAATTCGCACAGCTTCCCGGGAGCAGATGCGGACTCTGACCACAATTTAGTTGTTATGAAATGTAGTATTCGTTTCAAAAAGATAAGGCAGGGGCGGCGAGTAAGAAAATGGAATGTAGAAGCATTAAATGTATTAAAAAGAAAGGAGTACCAACAGGCTGTAGAGGAAATCATGGAGGATGGTGGAGAGCTAAGTACTATTGAAGAAAAATGGGAAAGTATCAAGAAAGGGTTATCCAAAGCCGCTAAAGACACTATTGGAACCGTTGACGCTAAAAGGACTGGGAAACCATATATCACGGATGAGATGATTACAAAGATGGATGAGCGGAGAAAATGGAAGAATGTACACACGGAGTTAGGCTAAAATGAAGTACAAAGAGTAAAAAAATAAATATAGGCGGGCAACAAATAAAGCAATAGCAGGATGGTGGAAGACCCAGTGTGAAGATATGGAAAGTCTGCAGAGGAGGGTGAAATTGGTGCGCTGTACAGCAAAGTTAAATCTTTATCGGGAAATAAGGAAGGAAGATAAATGCTAACAGTTAGAAACAAGGCGAATAATATAATAGTTGACACAGGAAAGATCCAAGAGAGATGGAAGGAATATATAGAAGAACTGTATAGCAAAGAACTAATACCAACAAAGTTGGACATTGAAAAGGAACATGGCGTAGAGAAAAATAGCTTAGGTCCAGGCATACTCGACGATGAGATAGGAAGGGCTTTAAGGGAGATGAACCTAAATAAGGCCGTGGGGGTGGATAACATTCCCGCGGAACTATTGAAATATTTAGGAAAATGTGGGAAGAAGAGGCTATATGGGCTGATTCATAGTATCTATGAGAAAAGAATCTGGCCGAAGACTTTGTGTGATCAGTTTTAGTTCCTATTCCGAAAAAGGTAAAGGCTACATCATGTGGGGACTACAGGACGTTTTGCCTGTTTCGTAGATTTCGAAAAGGCATTTGATAGAGTGAATTGGGGAAAATAATGAGTATATTGCAGAAAATAGGAATAGATTGGAGGGATAGGAGGCTAATCTTCAACCTGTACGTGTCTAAGTCTGCTCAAGTGCGAGTGGGGAACGGGGAGTCCGGATGGGCAGTGTTAGGAAGAGGTGTAAGGCAGGGCTGCCCATTATCACCGTTGCTGTTCAACCTGTATGCAGAGGAAATGATTAAAGAGGCATGGGAAGAACTGGAGGTAGGAATGAAAGTGGGCGGGGAATTCGTAAAATCAGTTCGGTTCGCTGATGACCAAGCTTCAGCTTGTCAGTCAGCCAAGGGGTTGGTTGCAAGCATTGCTGAGTGAATTGGAAATTCAGTGCGACAGGTATGGGATGAGAATAAATATTAATAAAACAAAGGTAATGCGATTTTCTAGAAAGAAAAAGGCTAAGCTAAACATTAAAATAGGAGAGCAAAAACTAGAGCAGGTAGAACAGTTTACGTATCTGGGAAGTGTTTTGGACCAACACGGTCAATGTAGTAGGGACGTAAGGAGAAGAATTGCGCTAGGCAAGGAGGCTCTTACAAGGAGGAGGGAGTTGATGAGAGGGACGTTGAGTAATGATATTAAGAAAAGACTCGTAAAAACTTTGATATGGAGCGTAGCTATGTACGGCGCGGAAACGTGGTCATTGAAGCAGGAAGATAGACGTAGATTGTAGGGTTTTGAAATGTGGGTATGGAGAAAAATGGAGAAGGTGAAATGGACAGAGAAGAAAACAAATGAGGAAGTACTTGGCATGGTGGGCGAAGATGTGGGTTTGTAGGGAGAAATCCTTTGGAGGCAGGAAAAGTGGATTAAGAGGGTATTGACCGGCAAGGGGATGTTGAAGATGGTAATAAGGGGGAGAATGTTAGGCAAACGAGGAAAGGGAAGGAACAGGATAGGGATGTTGGACGGGATGAAGGGAGGAAGAAAGTACTCAGAGATGAAGAGGGACCTGGTGTAGAGTAGAATTTAGGGTTGTGTTTTGTTAGTAGTCACAAAATAATTGTTTGGTAGTTGTGTCCATCGAAAAACCTACCTTAACCGGTAGATTACCTTAAAAAAAAACAGGTGTTAAATAAAAAAGATTCTTAAATTTGTATGAAGTAGTGTATTATTGTACTTTGTAATTTGTTGTTTTTATTTATGTAGTATATTTATATTATTGTTTCTCCCTAACCCGTGCAAAGCCGGGTATTCAGCTAGTATATATATATATATATATATATATATATATATGTATGTATATATATATATATTTTTTTTTAAGGTAATCTACCGGTTAAGGTAGGTTTTTGGATGGACACAACTACCAAACAAATATTTTATTACTCCTAACAAAAAAACAAAATCCATCATCCTACTCTATATCAGGTCCCTCTTCATCTCTGAGTACTTTCTTCCTCCCTTCATCCCGTCCAACATCCCTATCCTGTTCCTCCCCTTTCCTCTTTTGCCCAACATTCTACCCTCTGGACGGGATGAAGGGAGGAAGAAAGTACTCGGATATGAAGTGGGGTCTGAGGTAGAGTAGGATACTGGATTTTGTGTTTTGTTAGGAGTCACAAAATGTTTTATTTAGTAGCTTTGTTCATCCAAAAACCTACCTTAACCGGTAGATTACCTAATATTAATAATTATATATATATATATATATATATATATATATATATATATATATATCCATATATATATTACATTTTTATTATGCTCGTCCTTTATGTGTTCCTATCCCTTTTCCTTACTATTTCCATGTTAATGAATATTTGTTCGCCATATGGCGGGATATGTGGGTCGTGGTAGTCTAGGGGGTAGAGCGTTGGAATACTGACCAGGGGGCCCGGGTTCGATTCCCGGAAGTTTTGACAAGAGAGGGACGATTCTGTCCCTCTCTTCCTTGATGAAGGTGGCTGCGATAACCGAAAATTCGAAACTCAATGAGTCTCATTTTTGTGTGTTTGTGTTTTTGTCTGTCTGTGTCCACTAGTGCTAACTTTTATACATTATTATTCACGCCCGAGAGACTTTCAAAATGTGTCTATATATATGTATATATATATATATATGTAAATATATATATATATATATATATATATATATATATATATATATATATATATATATATATATATGTCGGATATATATCCGATGGCATGTGAATTTCACACTTCAGGGTAGGGGGGGCAGTTCCTTTCTCTAAGCCGGTGATGGTTTCCCAGGAATATCTGGTACCCAATAAATCACATAGCTTGGGCGGAGCTGCAGGTGCCCAGAGTGGCTTGTCCGAGAATCGAGCCCTCCGGTCAGTAGTCAAATGCTCTTCCCCTGGGCTACCGCGACCCACATACGCATATGTATATTTACGCATATGGATACGCATGCATGGCTTGTTCCAAAAGTGGTAGGATGGAGTCAATTAAAATATGTATTGCCAGAAATGATACATTCACTCGAAAGTCTTGGACGTAGCTCCCTTGTGCGTCCACTTACCGCTGCCAGCGGGTTTACTACACCTCGTACGCCGTCTACCCGTGAAAAAATAAGTCCTACAACCTTTGGGATAGACTTTGTACGTGTTTGTATAAATGTATGTGTGCGTGCATATATATATATATATATATATGTGTGTGTGTATATATACACATATATATGTATAGATATGTAATATATATACATATATATATGTAATATATATATATTTATATACACACTCATAAACATAAGAAGAAGCATATATAACACACACACACACACACACACACACACACACACATATATATATATATATATATATATATATATATATATATATATATATATATATATATATATATATATATATACATACACACATATTCATATGCATACGCTTTCTATATTGAAACTAAAAATTAAGAGAAACGTAATTGCTGCTGTCGCATGCCAGATGTGTATCACCTCCTGCCACACACTCAAGCGGTGGCTTGCAGAGTACCTTGTAGAAATGTATGTTAAAGCCAACTTGGTTAAAGCCTTCAAGAGACCATATGGAGGTGGGCCTCACTGTTCCTACTTTCCTTCGATTTTAGCCATCTCTCTTTCTCACTTAATATTTTTGTCTATAACCTGCTGATACTCTTTTCTTATCTCCCGGTATATGCTTCTAAATCCCATTTTTACAATCGCCTTCCCTGCTAATCCTCTAGAATCTGACGCGAAACATCTTTGCACAAAATTTTGATCTGGATTTGCATTTACTCCCTGTTAACTGCGTACTAAATACGATGCTCCTAAATATGTGGCTAATCAAAATATAATCTAATAGAAATTTTGCTGAATTGAATTTTTCATGCTTACATACGCCTGTTACGGTGTCTAAACCAAATGCTCGTTATGATTAACCCGTTTCCATCATAGCTCTATTGCTTTCCACCCGTGTTCATCCTTTGTTTCCAAACTGTAGTCCTCTAGCTCACTCCCATCTCTCCCTTTGCTTACCGCCGTCTTCCAATCCCACATCACCACCAAATATCACCTCCATCATCACCTCCAGGAACACCTCCAGTTATTTCCTCTAATGGATCATGCACCCTGTGGACATTTTCTTCATAATTATTTTCTCTCTGATATATAGACCTACTATACGATTTATTGACCAAGTTCTTTGTTTCAATTTTTAATTCTACAAATGATACTCCATCACTAAGCTGCTCTATGCTTACTATGCTTATTCCTACCTATTGGTTCAATATTATTGCCAACCCTCGCTGGATCTCATCCTCTCCGTTGCATATTACTCTATAACTATCACTCCAGTTGTCCCAGACATCCTTCCATCTCACCCAGCAGAGCCCTAAAATATCTCTTTCCAATGATATATTACTGCTAAGATATACCTCTGTCTATCTCCAGCACCATACTAGGTAATATCCCTGTCTTCAACAAAGTTTTAGTATATTATGTCCCAAATTTAACTGAGTAGGTTCTTTCCTTTGTCTCCAAGCACAAATATTTTCATAAAATTCATTCATATGACAATTAGTAGAGAAGTCATCATCATTGGCATATGTCACAACGGTCCAAGGCATGCTGGTTATAATGTTTACCATGGAGAAGAGGTTATTTGTTGATTATATTACTTAATGTAAATAATGACTTTATGATCGGAGTAATTATTTTGGTAAGTATATGATCTTTTGTATGTTAACATTTTTGCGCTCATCTTATTTACGTAATATAATGAAAAACTACAACTGTCATTCCATAGAACTGTATTTAGACACGACCTAGGTTTAGACGTTCAGGTTCATCATCAGGTACTATTGAAGACATCGTCCTTTAAGTAAATTACGAACAGGTATGGGGGAGGGGCACTTAGAGAAGACTGAGAGGAAGAGTTGAGTTATTGTTTAAAGGAGGGTCAGTGAGGGCTTACGAATGAAGGGAAGGGTGGAAAACCGGAGGTCGTCCACCTCGTTTGGGAAAACCCTTTCTTTTTTTGGGGCATACCCTCTACACTGCGTCACACCATAACTTATATACTCCACATTTACTCCATTTGGAAGTTTGTAATTGAGGTTTCTGAGGCTCAATTCATCATAATAAACTTTTTAAATGTTATCTCTCGGTAGGTTTTTTTAATTTCACACGTGACACCATCCAGATGTAGGAATCTCCATCATTAGTTAGTGTGTGCTTTCATCATTGGTGAAAACATGTAGCCTAATTTTTCCTGTCATTCTCTCATTCTTACAAGTAATTTCGTGATAGATTAATCTAGTCTTAGTTGTGTATAAAATTAATCAAGACTTAATTGTGTATAAAAAATTTTCAATAACCATTTGCGATATTCTTTTCATGGTTCTCTTCATTTATCCAAGGACTTCGGCGGACATAGTGGCCACTGAGAACCTCCTTTTCCTCCCGTTTTTTATCCGAAAATTAATGTTTTTATAAAATACCTCTCCCAAGAGAGATTACATTTGATTCTATATTTAAACAAAATTCAATATTTAGCAAATCTACATGAATTATTTTGGTATTTGTCACAAGACATTAATTCTGACCAAGTTTAGACTAAGTATACCTATTTCTGGAAAAGTTCTCGCGTACTATTTTATCTACTGTTAGCTCCACTATTGCTCGCCATTGGCTATTTCTATTTTTGGACACAACAAACGCAAAGTATTTTTCATACATTTCTCGTGTACACACAACTTACAAGGGTGTCATATTCCAGTGAACGAAATTAGGCCGGACTATTGACCGGAGGGTCGGGGATCGTTTCCGGATGCTTTCCCAGAACACCCTCATCCTCAACCAAGCTGTGTAATTTTTCGGTTTTCAGATCTTTCTGGGAAATCATAGGCGGTGCACGTGAGAAAAACTATCTTCCCTCTCATTATGCATGAATTTCATACACCGTTAGACTTAGTATAGGTTGAGGTCTGCTCACACAAATCAAACTAACCTTCGGGTTAAAAAATGTTGAAGTGGTACGCTATATTGGGCTCTTTTAAATACACCGACCAGTAAAATGAATTTTACCAGCAGTGTGACTGAAACCACCTGCTTTTAATTAGTTTCCCCGCCGTGCGTCACAAAAGGTCACTCGAGTCACTCCGACACGTTATCCAATTCGTAAATGCACTATTTTAAGCGCTCTGCTAACACTTTTGTATGGACATAGATAGAATGAATCATGGGTAAAGAGATAGCAAAACCTAATGAACTCTAACTTCATTAAATAACCGATACGTGATTTGGACCATGTTTTTAAGGATAAAGTTAACGAACATGTGTTATTAAGCCTGCATTAATCCGGTATGGGTACATCAATCGGAGAAGTAGCGACATCAAACAAAGGGCAATGATGTAATAATTATATTGGAGGAGCACTAATATGGTATTTACCGAGTAAAATAGCCACTTATTAGTTCTTGTGTCCCAAATATTTTGTCATTACTATTTGAATTCATTCAAGAGCGAGGAAATTAAAGGTTTTATTTTTTTAATTTAGGAGCAATTTTATGAAACGACTACTTCCTTGAGTTTCATAGTATCCTAATCGTCCTACTTCTTTCTGATGCCATGGCACTGAGTATAAGATTGTGTTTGAAACTTATACTCAAGTAAAAATGTATGCATTGAGTGCTCATATTTGGCATTCAATTTAATTTTATTTTAAATATGGAATTCTGGATTAAAATATAATGTTGAAATTATGTTAAAGATCTGAAGAAACTTTAGTCGATTAATACAGGGATTGAGCAATTACTCTTATATATCGGCTGCCGCAATTGAAGGAAGGACGACTGTTGAAGGGGTCTATGAGAACGATCATATGACATATATTGTGTGGAATCGGTAGAGGGGCTAATACTTATATGATCTAGCTAGACTTTAATGATCTATTTTTTGTAATTTTTATTTTTACAATCCATTCTTCATTTTTTGCTTCACGAAGGCCAGCCAAAAGTCGGTTTTCTTTATGCTTTTTGCAGAGTTGATCGATCAACCACCAACGAAGGACGAAAACGAAGCCATTAGAAAGGCAAGGAAGCTGTATGCCTCGTGCATGGATCGCAGTGAGTAAATGTGCCTTTTTATTTCGTTTTTTCATTACTATTAGTCAATAGTACTACATCTAAATTTCTATATCATTTTTACAAAAGGTTATGCAAGGTATCTGAGTAATTTTGCACCCTATTGAATAATTGAAAATTACGTCTAGATTGATGTAAGGGAAAATGCTTAAATATTATCCGTATATTGTGCAAAAAGACGGCCAATTTTGCGCACGGAATACTCCTGAATAGAGAACAGCATAATTTGTTTCGTTTCTGTGATCTCAAATTCACAGATCACAAATTTTCTCAATCCTTAGTAGTAATACTTTATGTACACATAAGAACATACAAAAAAAGCAATCGTTAAGTACAACGTAAATTAAGGTAGTTTAGTATTCTTATTACACTATCCTAGTTTCAGCGTGTTTTTTCGGCATTATTTAATGTGAAAAATAACTAATGGTTATTCCAATTTTCTTGAATGATGATAATAATTCAAGAAGGAAATCACATTTGCACGCAAGCAATTTTGCATCCTTCCAATCTTCACGGTTTTCTGAAAAACCCATTGCAACGTTACCAATTTTAACATGAATATAGACAAATTTAATAGCGTGTATCTGGTGCAGCAAATTATGCACACGAATAAAATACACTCTGCCACCGAATGAACCTCCAAAAATATCACCTGAATCCTCATTTACAACCTTTAACCCTCCTTATGTAATGGAACATATAAGAATTAATTCTATCTTCGGAAATGTAATCACCGCTTTTCATCAAAGCATGCATCCCTGTTCAGTCTTACTATTTGTGTTCATTCTGCTTCCAATGGATTACCTTACGATCATCGCTTATCTATACCCGTTGTAGAACCTCTCCAAGATTTCCCTTCGAACGTGAAATTAAGGAGTCAGGAGCCATGAAAGACCCAAAGATCTCATGCCCCACCTTGCCTTTCTTCCCAACCAACCAATTCTCTTCCGTCCAACATTACTCCCTTATGCACAGAGTTAAACAAATGAGCTGCAAGCTCTGTTTCTACGCTGGGCAATCTATCACACCCCTCAACATCCACATAAACAATCACTGCCACTCTTTTAATACTTACTTTCTCCCACGCTCAGAACTCAAATCAAAATCCAAAAAAAAAATCCAATCGATTCGATCGAGTCGATCAAAATGCCCAGTATCTATTTTTCCTGCCTCCTTTGTATTTCTGCCTACAATCCTTTCTCCTACCCACCAAGCAGAGAACTTTCTCATTTATTTTCATTTTTGTCCATTTCACCGTTTTATTTCTGTCTACGCCCGTAATAGTTTCCTCATTAAGATCGTATGCTCTATTTCTTTCTCCGATCGTTTGTCGTCATGTAGGCCTGGATAATGACCAATTTCGTTGGTTTAGTTTTTCTGCTAATATTATTTTTTTCCGTCGGTCGCCTCTCCTATGTTTACTCTGTAAGAATCAACCTTTTTGTTTAACGTATTCGCCACCCTTCACTGTCCCTCTTCCCATCCGCTGTATATTACCATAAAACTACCGCTCCGGTAATACCCGCTATCCTCCCATCTCATCTTCGACAGTACAGGTCTAAGTTATCTATATATCCTCTCTCCATCTCCCGTTTCATACTTTATAATTTTCCCTATCCCGCACCGCGTCTTCGTATTATATTTCCCACATTCAATCGGCCCGGTTCATTCCTTTTACTTCTTTGCTGTTGCTGTCAATTTCGAATTGCTAGGTTCCTTAGATGATGACCACGTAATCCTTGCCTTACCAGGTAAAAATTCCGGGACTTGATACATGACCCAGTCGGATGAGTCCCGTAGTAGCTAGGATACAATCTCATGTTTATTGCATTCGCTGTTGACTTATGCTAATGAAGGTTGGTTCCTGTTACCCTATTAAATAATATTTTTAACATGGTATCATCATTAAAAGACATTTGCAGCCGCCACATCGAGGAACAGGTATTGCGTGGACTACCTTTCGTTTTTACTCCTACGCTTCAACGTTTCTGGCATAAGTGACCATATCAGAAGCAAATATAATTCCTCTCGCCTGCACAAAGGTAGGGGACATGTTCTAAGAAACGAGAGCAATGAAGCGCAATGGATGAACGGAAATTAATGTATGCATATTTAACCTCGAAATACGCAGCGGAGTATCTATGAACACAGAGAAACACATGCGTACAACTGTAACACACGTATTAATCATTTTTGGTGGCCAAATCATCTTCCTTTGGGGAAATAAGGAACTTAGTTTCAATTGTGTGTGGTTCTCTGTATTTTTGTTGCCTAGCGGTATCTCGCTTCTCCATTTATTCCATCAATGCATATATAGCACGTGTGTATACATATATATATATATATATATATATATATATATATATATATATATATACACTTGCATAGAGAATTTGCCTGAGTGAGAGAAGGCCAAGAGGAAAGGATTAGGAGAAAGAAGGAAGGAGTAGTAGTAGTTTTAGGGGAGGTGACTGATAGCTGACGTTATTTGCACCATTAGGGATGGACAGGAAAGGATGAAGGCTGGAGGGAATTCCGGCGTCGGCATTAGCCTACCCTTAACGAAAGACGCCAAGGGGTCCGCAGCTCAAATCCCATGCGACGGAAGGCGTACTTACGCAAAGTGCCCTCCACAAAACACCTCAAGTAGGGATCGAGAGACAACTGAAAAATATCTCACGCCTCCGGGATTCGAACCTGAGCCCTCAGGGCGGGAAGCCAGCACGCTAGCCACCGAAACATTCCCTTCCCCCAAGAAGGAAGGAGGAGGCAACTCTTGGCGGGGAATGTTTTATTATGTCTTAAAGAGAAGTTGGGATATAAATTTTAAACCAAAATCCTCCGCTACGCGGTAGAGTGGCTGGTTGGAGAGAATGTCATTGTAGTCAGGTAATGACTGGCAATATTAAGTGTTGCCAATATAGAATTTCCAGTAATTACCAGAATCGTTTGAATGTGCTCAGAGAAACACACAGGGCCTTCCAGTATTCGCGGAGGGGTGCGCCGGCTTCGCCCGGTCAGCATCGTGGGTGCGCGTGGCTGCGATCCCTGAGAAGCACAGCGGGCTCATCGCCTCACGGTCATTGAATGCGGAGGGTGAATCACCACTCACGGTTGACACCGGGCTCACGAAGGAAATTGAATCCCGCGGGTGGCGGAAGTGCGTCGGTCAACCGCGGCCAGAACTTTCCGCCTCGCCTTGAATGGTTTAATTTGTTAAATTGAATCATCCGATTCACCCGATTTAAATCATATACACTCTATTGTTGTAGCTCGATTCAATCTCATATGAGGTGGTGGGGATTTGAATTACTACGCGCTCTCTGTCAACGTTCGTACTTAAAGGAGCCCTTGGTCTCCGCGGCCGGGCGCTCCATTTTTCCCGCTGAAACGAGCTGTCATGAGTGAGGGACATTCGGAAGTTGCCTTGAAGAAAGTCGTAAATAAGAGTGAACAACCGACCGAAATCACCAGCCATTCAGCGCGTACCCTTTTTGAAATCGTGGGAAAAATATATTCATTTTATGAATATTAATTTTCCGTCGTTTAATGTTTATTTTTTCGAGTTTACATTTTATTTGATGATCCCAGCCATATAACCCTCGATATTCAATTTTGGCTTGTCCTGTGGTAATCCCACGGGTCGAACCAGCGTAAAACATTTAATGCATTTACCCAAGGTGGAACTGAAGCCATCGTCCATTTAATGGGCAGGTGGGTGCTAGATCAGAGCATAACGTTACCTTATTTGAGAGAAACGAGTTCTGTAGAGTGCATGGTGATCACGAATTTCCAAAAAACCTAATTAATTATATAATAATTTAATTTGATATTATATTTTTAGGTTAAGGTGTAATGCATGCGTGATATAGGTTTTATTGATTCGATTCCAGACTTTTACTATTGAAATTAGCTGTTGCAATTCGAAACATGCTTGATTCTTCTTACAGCTGCTTCCAATGGTGGAAAAAGCTTTCCAGGAATGCGTTTATTAACATTATTGCAGAGGGAAAAGTCACATGAGGCTAAATATGGACTAAGGGAGGACGTGGAAAACATTTAGTGGACCCCATCGCGCTCAAACAAGTTTGATGAGCAATTTTTCTCTCACCAATGAAATTATCTATTTCTATTAGAGGTTTTAACGTTACTCGATGATTTTTGTACAAAATGGCCAAAAATGATGATGATGCCTCTTTTATACGAGGGTCATCCGGAAAGTAGTACCCGTTCGTGAAATAAAGACACAAAAGTAAATATTAACAAACATAAAAAATTTTATTTGAAAGAGGATACTTTAAACTACTTCTCAACATAATCTCCAAGCAAATTAAGGCATTTGTCATAACGTGTGACAAGTTTCTGTATTCCTGCTGCATAGTCCTTCGCCGCCAGCTCATTGAGATACGCGAGGGACCCATCTTGCACAAATTTTTGCATAATGCAGATGGTGTTTAACAATTTCATGAACAATTGTTCGAGAAACATTGGGAAAATGCTCACAGATGTCATCAATTGTGACGCGCCGATCGTTCCTCACGAATTCGTCAACTGAGCTCACCAGTTGGTCTGTAATGACAGACGGTCTCTCCGAACGCTCATCGTCGTGTGTGTTCCCCCTCCCCATGCTGAAGTTGCGACACCACCGCCGAACAGACGACTCGTCCATTACATTGTCTCCATACACCTCCTTTAATTGGCGATGAATATCACATGGGCGAACGTTTCTTGCATTGAGGAATTTAATCACTGCCCTCACTTCACAACTGGCGGCGTTCTCAATTTTTTTAAACATTGTAAACAATCACAGAAACAACACAGGCAATGCTAGCGTCACGCAACTTGGCTCAGAGAAGGCAGACAAGCCACTGAAGCTATCTGACCTCGTCCAGCGGCTACTCGCGTCGTCAGCACTTCATGCGGCACGAACGGGTACTACTTTCCGGATGACCCTCGTAAAATCAGTGGCTCGAGCTTCATATTCATTTTACATTAAAATAAATTTTACTTCCTCTCTAAACATTTAAAACCATGCAATCTGCCTCCATCATTGCCACCGAAAATTGTTCAAATTTCAAAGACTGTCGCTGACAAAATACTTAAGTGAAAACAATCAATGTATGTCGCATATATCCCACTTCGTGGAAACACATTTTAAGGCGTATTTTAAAACTTGTAGAAAAGTTCATCCAAATGGGTTGAGATTAATATTGACGCGGAGGGAATAACTTGGCACCACATTTACCTTTTTGATCTCGTGTTTAGATGCCACTAACAATTTGTTTATTAACTTTCTCATGCTCAAAAAAACTCTTTCAAACTTTTGTGTCATGCTGAGGTGTAAATGCAGAATATGGTTTAGAGATCCATGCCTTTGTATACAGACATGACAAAAACTTGCAATGATGGAGATCGTCGCTGTGTGGACTGGGTATACCTCACCCATTGAGCCAGAACAGGCCGCTATATTAATATATATTTGACTCTATTAGAAATATAACTCGTTTTGGCAAAATACCTACACCGAAATAAAAAATTTATGGCTTTCCACACTTAATTTGGCCATGACTAGGGCTTCAAGGAATTTGTGTCATTCTCGTGTCGTGAGAATATACTTTGAATTTCAGCCTTAACCTACTTCTCCATCTTCAGGTTTTTTCGATTCATCATACTTAGCTTTGTATTTTCTTTGCACATAACAATAATCAACGCTTTGAAACATTTAAGGTAAAAAGTTTGAATAGTTTGAGTGCTTGTAGAGATTTTGGTCGCTTACTTCATAGTCCCAATTCGCTAGGGTATAACAACTCTTCGGTCTACCTGCTCCCTGACAATTGACAGCTTCAATATGTTCTTAAGGGCCAACCTTAAAAGGAGTATTTTTCCACATACCAGTTCCCCTCAGAACCTGACAGGAGGTGGAAAGAACGTATCTGACTGATGTACATATTAAATGAGATGTTTATTTTGAGCCGCCCTCTCAAGGTGCTGCCAAAGCGTGACATACGATATGTGTGACATTCTCTCCGCATCAACATTTCATACCACTGTGTCATTGTGTTTATATCTTTGGTAAAGTCGTGACAAATTCTAAAGGAAGCGTGCTTTATTTATGAAAATGTTAACGGCCTTCAAGATTAAATTTTAAATCTTAATTTGTAACCGGCAACCTGGTACTTGATTCTTAACTCATATATGCATAGTAGGTTGTGAATATTCGTATCGTAACTTAGAAATAACCAATAATGTTTTTCATAAAAATTTTAGTGTCGATATTTTAATTTTAATGACGTTGGATTTTCATCACGATATATTCCAAATGCTACCTAATTTAGTTTTATTAAAGTAGTGAGTAAAGAGCAAAATGGAAGCCACTTCCGCATGCTAAACTATGAATAGCGTTTCAAAACTGCATAAACGTTAATCGAATTATGTACTTAAGGCAGTAATCCATACAAAGAGAGAATTTTGATGCAATGAAGGGAGTGTAAGAGCATAACATTGGCACACCCCAGTACACATCAGAAAGCTTATAGGCATTTACTCCAGTTTTCGTCCAATGGTTTCTTCCGGAGAATGCCTATCCCAGGAAACGGAAGTTGCCCTTTCGGCCCATCCGCGCATGTTATGTTACGTATCCAAAATTTACACAATTGTCACACTTCCACTCCAGTCATCTAGAATAATGGTGCATGGTACGTAGATGCTAGGGAAAGAAATATCTTTTGGTGAAACCGCTTCATGGGGGAAGGTTGGGGCCCAGAGCAAGGACACTTTAATGCCTAAATATCCAACGTATATAAACATTGATACTATGGAGGATGTCATAAAACATATTCTATTAAAACGGAAAACAGAAAAACCTACCGGACTCCAGTAATTTTCATCGTTTTACCAAAGATGCAAACAGGTTCATGGGAAAACATGGCTGTGTTTTTACAAGCTCATATAATTCTGCAAAAGATTGTTTTCTCAATGAGTTTCCTTGGCATAAGAGTCACGCGATTCGTGACTAAACTTAGTTGAAAGTTTTTGGAAAGGCAGCAGAAAGACGATAAAATTGTTCTTTGGGAGGAAGCTTGGAGGTGAGGGCGAAACGTGTGTGTCTACCTAGCTACCCAGTAACTTAGAGGGGAGGGCAAAGAAGTTAACACTAGGTTAGTTGAGGTAATCAACAGTTCCTTTCATCCAAACCTCATTTCTGCAGTTCTTTCGAAGGGAATATTCGAAGCCGAAATCGCACTTCTTCGCACATTCCGTGGACTGTTAAACAATTTGAACGATCGATAGAATTTCCAAGAACTATCTAGAATGGCACCTCATGCTGGGAACGTAAGTGCGATCCAACTCGATCGCTTTATAACGCGGATTCGGAGTCCACCCCTCTCCGTCCATCCCAACGCTCTCTTCCTGCTCAACCCGCCACGCACCATTTCCTTCGACCGGTGTCGCTAAATAGTACTCGTTCGCCTTTTCCAACTGAGTTTCAAGATGCCAGGAGGCTGGAGAAATCGAATTAGACACGTGTGGAGGCTTCCCACTACCCCACCTGATTCCACTAGCCTTGGCGTGAGCTCCAACCCTTGACCTCTGCTTCAAAAACTGTGAATTCCTATATCACTCGTCCATCCGAAAAGTACACACCATGGGTTGTTAGAGGTCTTTATACTTCGCGCCACTTTCCGTTGTTGTTATCCATGGCGCGTATCATTCCCTCCAACTACAGGGCCTGCCACTCCATATGCGCTGCGAACCCCGTTTAGACCAAGGTATTGGAAAGTCCTCGCTGCCAAATGGAGTTTTAGTTGAAGTGGGGATGGGGAGGAACAACGGCGGATGAGTAACGCAATTAATGGACGGCCGAAGTGAAGTTCAATCGTTGCCTTCGATCTGAATTACCGAGTGGAAAAATGGGCTCTTGGATTTCTCACTCTGACTCCATCGATTGCAACGACAGTGCTCTTTTTGGCAGATCACTAGCGGTTTCCCATCCGAGAGAGGCTCGGGGTCCTCGAGACCGTGACGCGTGTGTTGCGCACTTGCTCCGCTTGCACTTGGCTTTCTCGTCCAATGAAAAATGTTTGAGTTGATGTCGGGCGGAGTGCCGGGTGGAGTAGGTTAGTAGTTGCTCGAGTAATGCGGTTGTGCTGCCGGCCCAGACAGACGCTCGTGCCTGGACTCGACTGGGCTGATTCGAGGCACGTATGGAGCGTAATTATTTCCAAACGACTCGGTCATGCAGCCTCATAGCCGCCGCTGAATGTATGTGTATCGCGGAATAAATCTCTTTGTCGCTTTGTAACTGAACGTCATGGACCACCCCATGGGAACTGGCTTTCAAGTTGCATTCTCAGAGAAGTGGTAACTAGTTTGCGGACAGTGACGAGGTGCTTTGCGAATCATAGGATTTTATTTTTCGGAAAATCGTCTTACAAATGTAAGACGTCAATTCAATTGTCTCATCTGCACAGCAGCTTGCAAGGCATCGCAAGGGAATGTTGAAGGGGGTGTTTGGCCATTCTAATTGCATTTATGCACGTATAAATAATGTGCACAAATGCATATATTATTGCGCATATCTTGATTTTTTTATGGTTTTGTACGGCGCGGAGCAACAGCGATCATTTGAATCTGTCATTGGTGATACATATCACTCTTATTTTACCCTGGTGGTTCGACAGAGGCGGACTCATGGAAGGGGTAGAATGAGAGATATCCCCTTTCATGTAGTTTTGAAAAGATTAAGAATAAAATGTAAAATAGGAAAGATATAAAATAAAATGTGCGCACATATGATTTTCTTGCATCTGATAAGTGATTTGATGAGTTAGGCATTCATTCAGTATTGAAAAGCACTTTCTTGATTTGGAGTCATTAGCTACGAACATGAAGCCAAAACGAAAGCCCACTCCATCTTGAGAATGATTACCGAAATCGGAATTTCCGATGTTTTTGTTTGATTATTTAAAATTTCTTCAGGCGAGTGGTGGCACCCGAGCAATTTAATCAGTCGGCGTACGTATGCCCAGGTGTTCTATTTGAGCTCTTGAACGAAAGTATATGTTGCTGCATACTTGGAGCAACGTTAGTTAAGCGCAAATGATAGAGTAGCAAAGGTTGTGGCGTAACTGCCACTAATTAGATTAGAATAAATCAATGGAGCCATTAAGTATAAAGTAATATATTGTGGGAGAGGGGATGGAATTGGACTTTCATTACTTTATCTACCTTATCTAAGTTGGAGGGTAGAGGGAGTCTGGAACCATCTTGCGTAAGTTAGCCCTAGACTAATTTACATTAACTTTTGAGTAATTAATATGCAGGGAATGTGATCAGCGAGTCTTTGTTTCCCTCTTCTCGATGACCGTGCTCTTTTGTCGACTATTTCGTACTTTCTCTTTCGTACCATTCACATTATTAGCGCATGTAGGCAAACTCTCTCAGTGACTATGGCTGAAGACACTTATTCTTACTGTCGGATAACTTTTGCAATGACAGGGGAAATGTTTTGAGAATATTTTCGAAATAGAAGTGCTAATTTGCTAGGTTCACAAAGAATGAATGTGTTCAACTTCATATACTGTATCTCCACTTCAGTCTGATGAAAACACATCATATTTACGAATAACTGTACGCAAATCCTTTAAATAATTTTCACCGAACATATGGAGACCTGGAAATGTTCAAAATAAATAGATCTCCAAGCTCTAACCTGAAGGCAAAATGCTGAATTTCCATCATACCGAATATATTAACTTAAGTGCTGACCCATCCGATTTTTCAAAACACGTAGGCTGTTCGATCAAAATATGAACACATGATTGTCCAAAGAGTTACTATTAGTAACATAAAGTTTGATGAGAGCCCGGGGAATCCTTTTAACTTAATTATTGTTTACAATTTTACTTGATTACTACTCGTACTAGGATTTCTTAATAAATCAGTTCCAAAAGTCATCAAGAAAAACGCAGATGCTGCTATGAACATTTCATTGGGGACGCTTGGAATATCCACCATTCGATCTCGACTTAGACCCAACTTCCATACGACTTCCCGGTGCATCCGGTGTGGAATGAGTGTCTGAATACCCATAGAGAATATGTAGAAAAGTAATATAAATTTCAGTAAGTTACTTTGATTGTTATTGCCTCTGCCTGTATCCATTTTTTCGAGTTATTTATTGACTTACCCTCGTATATCTAAAGGTATTTTGAAGTCAATGAAAGCGAGTTTGTTTTAAAATTTTATTTTTAACCGCGACCAACTGCATGCCATTCTCTTTTCTTAACATTCACAAGGAAGTTTAGCTAGATAAACAATTGATAACAGTATGCAATAGCTAATTAAAATTTAACATAAAAATTGTGTTTTTCAATATACCATTAAGTTCATTCGCTGGTCCCTGGTTCCTATTCATCTGTGTGTATGTGTGTGTGGACCCGGGTTCAACAGGGGGTTAGCCGTGCCAGGGGGTAGGAAAAATAGTTTATTTTTTGATATGGCCTAACTTTGTCCCGGGGAAAGCCATATTTCTAAATGTTGACTCGTTTGTCAGAAGAGAGAAAATGCAGTCCAATGAGAGAGTTATTCAATATCTGATTGGACATCGGAAATATTGTGTCTTCAGCCTCTGCTTTGGAGTGACCTCTACTCGCTCGAGTTTGTGTTGGGGACAATATTTGAGTCAGAAATAAATTACGCCTACAAACTGAGTTACTATGAAAGAATGAACAATGATTTGAACTGATGCGCAAATGGGAATTGTAAATCGGGAAAGGACAAGAAAATAATGGATGGCGGAAGAGATGATTAGAAAAATAGACGAGAGAAGGAAATGGAAGAATATAAATTAGGAGTTGGGTAGAAAGAAGTATTAGTTAAAAGGTAAGCTGAGGCGGGTAACGAATTGGGCGACAGAAGCGTGGTGGAAGGCACTGTATGAGAATATTGAAAGTTTTCAAAGCAAATGGGAAATTGATGCACCTTACAGGAAGAAAAGAATGTCAAGAGTTAAGAAGAGAAAGCCTGTAATTGAAATCTAAGATCGAAGATTCAAGAGAGATGGAGGGAATATATGGTGAAGATATTAAGATAGCCAGCCTAGATATATTAAGAGAATATGACGTAGGTACTTAGGTCCAGGGTTCCTCAACAGCGAGATAGAAATGGCATTAAAGGAATTGAAATCAAATAAGGCCATGGAGGTGGACAACATTCCTGCGGAACTACTTAAAGGCTTAGGATAACGTGGGAGATAGAGTTTTTATGGACTTACTTGTGGCATTTATAAGACGTATAATTTATATAGAATTTAGATGGAAGGATTCGTCGGAGCAGTCCTATTCCAAAACGGAAAAGGCAGCCGTATACGAGTACTACAGAACAATGAGTTTCATCTCGCCCGTAGCTTAGTGATTTTCAATATCATCAGTAGGAGGGTCAAGGCCATGAAAATAAATACTTAGGGGTTGATTAGTTCGTGTTTTCTCACACAGTTGGCACGTGTAATGCCATTGCAATAATGAGATCAATAATATAGAGGAACATAGAATACAACAAGGATGTATTTCTCTATTTCATAGATTTAAAGAAAGCGTTTGATAGAGTGAATTGGGTAGAATTAATGTATGTTTTGCAGAAAATAGGAGTGGATATGAGACTTATCCGCAGTCTGTACAGAGAAGCATGGGTAGAACTGGTGTTAGGAATGTAAGTCGGCGAGGAATTCATAAAATCAGTTTGGTTTGCTGATGATTAAGTTTTAGTTTTCCAGTCAGCCAAGGGGTTGCAAACATTGCAGAGCGCATTGGAAAATCAGTGTGATATATATGGAACGATTATGAATGCAAATAAAACGAAGGTTATGCGGTGTTTGAGAAGGAGAAATGCTAAGTTAAATACTTAAATAGGCGTCCATAAATTAGAGGGGTGTGAGCAGCTAATCTATCTTGGAAGTGTTCTGGACCAGGATGGTGAAATTTGTACTCATGTGCGAATAAGAATTGTCTTAGATCAATAAGCTTTCACGAGAAGGAGGTTATTGATGACATTGGTACTTTGAGTAAGCATATTAAGAAACGGATCGCTAAAATTAAGCATAGAGCGGGGTGTTTTTACGGCGCGGAAACGTGATCAATTATGCAACATGGTAGGCGTAGATTAGAGGCTATTGAGATGTGGGCGTGGAGAGGAATGGAGAAGTGTACTGGAATGAAAGGAGAGCGAGCGAGGAAGTGCTAGGCATGGTGTGAGAGGAGAGAGGATTGTTGGAAGAAATCAGAAGAAGTCAGGAAAGATAGATTCAGAGAGTTTTGATTGGCATTGGGATGTTGAAGGTTGTGATATAGGAGAGCAAATTTGTTAAACGATGAAGGGACCGAAATAGGGTAGAGATGTTGGACGGAATTGTCGCAAGGGGCGTTCCTAAATGGTGCGACACAAAGGGTATCGGGGAAAGTCAGAATTACTACACCGAGTCTTACCCAAACAATCGTTTATTATACAAAATACAGTTAAAATGCACCATTTACAAAGATATACGCAACTTATGGATGGCTAGACCCTCAGTATACCAACGCGCGTCCGTCGGGAAGGGAGTATGGCAGGGCGGACGCGGTCACGACAAGCATAACCTAGGCAGAGCCCTCGTCCACCGGGAAGGAAGGGAGTATGGCAGGGCGGACGCGGTCACGACAAGCATAACCTAGGCAGAGCCTTCGTCCACCGGGAAGGAAGGTAGTATGGCAGGGCGGACGCGGTCACGACAAGCATAACCTAGGCAGAGCCCTCGTCCACCGGGAAGGAAGGGCGGACGCGGTCACGACAAGCATAACCTAGGCAGAGCCCTCGTCCACCGGGAAGGAAGGGAGTATGGCAGGGCGGACGCGGTCACGACAAGCATAACCTAGGCAGAGCCCTCGTCCACCGGGAAGGAAGGGCGGACGCGGTCACGACAAGCATAACCTAGGCAGAGCCCTCGTCCGTCGTTGAGTCAGAAATAGGACACGCTGTCGCGACTAGCGCAACACTGCCGAAGCTTCGTGCCCTACCGGTCACCGCCAGATAACCAACTGACTGCTTTTCGCCCCGCGATCAGGGCTTTTATACCCAATTCAGGAGCATGGTCACGTGGGAGTTTTCGGGGGAACCAGGGGAGGAATACCATTGTTGTTGATCGCTTGGAAACATTGTCGTTGGTCATGTGGGAGTTTTGGGGAAAACCAGGGAGGGACTACCATGCTGCACACCTGCAACACTGCGTCGTTGATTGCTTGGGGTGGGTATTCGGAGGAGCCAGGGAGGGAGAAACATGTCGCATACTTGCGACATTATGTAAGGAGAAGGAAGTATTTGTAATTGAAGAGGGACTTATTATAATGTTGGGCTTGGCTTTGTTAGAAGAAGTGAGGAATTGTATGGTTGCGCCAGTACACAGACGGGTTCGTTCAGAACCTACCTTCACTGATAGAATACCTATAATAACATGCGTAATAATCTTAGTCAAATGGAAACCTATTGATATGTTAACATTGGTTAAATATCAGTGCTCAATCCTGTTTATAATTTTGCCGTTTAACTTTAAGGAGTTGCATGGGTATGGGGTCAGAATACATTATAATCTATTTTAAAAGATAGGAGATTGACTGCCTACACAAAAAATGTTTTAAAATATTCCTGGGGAAGGAAGTTACACTCAAATGCTCAACTTTCATCTTAAAACCGACAGAAATTGTATATACATCTATTTTATTTATCTTATTGTATGAGGCGGGAAATGTGGCAAACAAAACAAGAATATATATTCACTTTATTTTTAGTAAATATTTTTTTTAAATAAATATTTTGCAATCAGTACTTTTATTATCCAGTACACCTCCCGGCACTGATGTGAAATCTAGGGAGTGAGAGTTCTTACGCTTTCCTACCTTGCAGAATAGAGGCAATCAACGCCTCTCCGCAACACTATCTCCACACACTATCTCTCTCTCACGCTTATGGTCCCCCTCCTTCAAGTGCCCTCTTTTAGGAAGACATCTCCCTCCCGAGCTGGCAGCAATGCTTTCCAAATGGCTTTCATTAAGAATACCTGCTTCTCGTTGCAAAAAATTCCCATATCAGCGACATTGCTGCCACAAACCAGGTATGCAGGTTTCTAAGCATTGGTTTGGAATGCCGACGTAGATAATTGGTTGTTGATGAAGGTATGGATTTTATTAATGTTCATTTAACTGATGATATCGTGTTTTTCGTGCAATAATACCACTGTATATTGAAGACGCGAAACGAAGTATTCTAAATTGTAGTAAAACTACACCACGCAAAGTTGGCATATTGGTGAGCGTTTCGGGGGAATAACTGTGTCGTCCTGTTAGTTTTTCTCTCCTGCAAAGCACTCATTACAATGGGTCTCGTCGTCCTGAGTCACGAAACTATGAGTAAGAGAAATATTTTCCTTCAGCACAGGGATTCTCTTGGTATGCCTTATATGCGTGTGTTTGAAGCTTTCCTGACATTGTGGATCTCTCATGAACATTGATATAAATTCTAGCTACTTCATCAACACATCACTTAACTCGTGAGCAGTTATTTCCAGAAGTTTCCCCCGAACAAATAAATACTGATAGCAGTAGTTCTCACGAAAGAGTCAATCTCTATTGGCTGGTATACGAATCAGTCATCTGTGTTGACAATAAAATTAGGGTCTGAAATAGAAAATAATTTGTTCTACCACACGCGTTTTATTATGCACAACCTAGGATTCGACTTAAAATGTATTGAAGTAAATGTAATATGTCAAGTAGAAGTGTCATAAGCCAGAGCCAATTCATAATTTAGTCACCAAATAAATTGAGCAAAATTTATTATAATATTATATTGTTAAGATTGTGTATATATGGTTGGAGTTTCATTGTTGAGACCATAGCATTAGGCCAGCGGCTGCCATGGGAATTTGCAACACGTTTAGTTCTCCTACACATGCTTCTGATGATGAAAAACTATTCCCTCAGAGGTGTTTCTAAACACTGATGACCAGGAACATATCAACTGAGGTAAAGTCTGAACTAGCAATATTAGGATGAGGAACGCCTGAACATTGGATCACGAGATAATCGCAATTTCGCGGATCTCACCGTGTACAAACACGTCTCGTGTGCAATTTTTCCGTCACCAACGCATAATGGCACCCAACGAAATTTTAAATATTTTTGATAGTATTTTCAACGTTATTCAACGATATCCTCTCAGTAGAATGACTCTCTCTCACCGCGGTTTTAATGGAGACCCTTTCCATGGAGCATAGACTGGAGCTCCGAGATCCGCTTCCTTATGATACTGGTTGAACCTCTTGAAACAATTGAAAACAATGTTCAGAAATTTAAACAATTGCTTGTGGCGAGTTACCTCCATTGCTGCCATAGGCGAAGGGGGAAGCTGAACGTATGTCATCTTGCAACGATTTTAATCGGCCCCATAGTGAAGTGAATGTAATGAAACTTGCATAACGTATGGGAAGCATAATAAATATGAAAAAAAAGGTTTTGCATTACAAACCATCCGTTTAAAAAATTTTTGATCTGCCATTGTTAAGGAGACCTGGTGGGCATTTTAATTTAATTTACGTGAAGTTTAAAACAGTTTCCTCTTATTATTGCAACGGCTAAGCAGCAATTTCACCTTATAAATCCAAAGAGATTGCTCCTTTTATGCTACGCAACGAAGAGGCACAGGACGTTCCGACGCGCGGATGACGTCACCGCCTCATTGTGGCGACCTCAGTCCACATCCCGGACTTCGCAGATGAACCAAGATAGCGTAAGAGCGACCGCCTCTGAAATTGCGGCCCATCTCGATTGGTGGCCCCATTGTTCCATGAATTGTGTCGCAGGTGTCGGAATGGCGAAAGGGCCTCTCCAAGGGCACGCACCGGCCCTGGTCCCTTCCACCCTTTCCCCTCCACCCAACGACCCTGCGCCGCCGCTCCTTCTTCCCTCATTGGCCGCGACTGAGAACGCGCCCCGATTGTCGACCCGAACCAAACCCAAGGCGACCTCCATTCTTTCCCCATGCCCCCGCACCTTTGCCCTCGCCCGGCCTTCTAGTGCTTGAGTGAATTATGGGTCCTTTGTGGAACGGGCCGATTGGTAGCGATGGACCCATTAACGCCCCTCCCCCCACCTTCCCGGCCCCCTTGCGTGAACTGACGCCATGGTCGCGGTTCGCTGCTTTCGGGGCGGGGAGATTCATTAGGTTATTTCGGTTTTTGTATACCCAGGCTCATTAAAAGATTAGCCGTACAACAAATACATGTTCAAAACTTATTCGTGCTTTATTATTGTGTTGATCTTCCAGACAAATTGAAACTTTTCATCCTAACACCTCTCTCTCTCGCTCTCCAATATATATCTAAATATATATATATATATATATCTAAATATATATCTAAATATATATATATATAAATATATATATATATATCTATATATATATAAATAAATAAATAAATAAATAAATATATATATATATATATATATATATATATATATATATATATATATATATATATATATATATATATATATATATAAATATATACACACACACACGTATACACATACTTGCATACATATATATATAAACCATAAACAGTAATCAACCTTAAGGTCGGTTTGGTAGGTGACGATAGAGTTCACCCAGGACTAAGCCCGACGGCTTGTGTGAATTCATACATCAGGGTAGGGGGGCCAGTTTATTTCCCTGTGCCGGTTATGGTTTCCCGGAAAGATCTGGTGCCCGAAAAATCACATAGCTTGGGTGGAACTTCAGGTGCCCAAAGTATCTTGACCGGGAATCGAACCCGGGCCCTCCGGTCAGTGGTCCAATGCTCTACCCCCTGGACCCGCGAAATACATATACGAGTATATGTATAAGGGTCGCGATGGTCCAGGGGGTGTATATATATATATATATATATATATATATAAATATAACTATAATATATATCAATTAATGGGTTAAAAGGTTAGTCCGGCAAATTAATTAATTAACCTTTGGGAGATATGAGAGACATAGAAGGAATACAAAGAGGAATTATACAGTAAAGATATAAGGCCAGGTAGAATTTCTAATTCAAGGATGTTTAAGGGAGGCAAATGGGTGGAGGGTCTCGCAAGATCAGTTAATTACATTTACCATTCTCAAAAAGGGAAAGGCCATGTGGGAGGAATACAGAACAATAAATTTAGTTCCGCAAAAAGCTAGAGTGGTTTTCAGGAGAATCAATAAAAGGATGGAGGAAACTAAAGGAGGAGAGAGGTGGAAGAAAAGAAAAGAGGAAATGATTCCTTCATTGGAATCCTCCAATTGAGGGGAAGAAAATTTTGTTTTCAGGTAGGGGAGAGACACACGCGATGCCATTGCAGTATTGGGTCACTACTAGAGAGAAACTTGGAATATAATTGGGATGTATTTGTCAGTTTCGTTGATTTCTAGAATGCGTTTGAATGGGCGTATTGGGTGGAATATATAAAGGAATTGCAGAAAATAGGGGTTCATAAGCGGAACAGCAGACTAATCCGCAACATGTGCTGATTCATGTTGCGGATTAGTCAACATAAATCCGCACATGCTCATTGCGGATGCATGTTGATTAATTTGAATTTTTGGACTTATCAAGTGCGATTGCCGGATATTGAGTTTTTCATGGCAAGTGCTAGGAAAAGAGGTAAGGTTACCATTATCACTTTTATTACCACCATTATCGCTTCTTTTCAACGCAAATGTGGAGAAAACGTCTAGAGGGAAATGGAAAGAACTGAAGATAGTATCATATATGATAATGAAAGTCGGTGGAAGATTGATAAAAATCAGTTCGGTTTGTGGATGATCAAACTTTATCGGTCAGCCATGAGGTTTCATGCATTGCTGGACGCATTGGAAAGTCAATACGATAGGTATGCGATAAGAATTAATTTATGTAAAACAAAGGTTATACGGTCTTAAAGAATGAAAAATGCCAAGTTAAAATCAGAATAGGAGTTCATAAAGTAGGGCATGTGGAACAGTTTACCTACCCTGGAAGTGTTCTGCACCATAATGATCAAAATAGGGGAGATATAGGCTGAAGAATTACTTTAGGCAATAACGTTTGCACAAAGAGGAGGGAACTAATGACAGGGAAGTTGAGTAAGGATAATAAGAAATGGTCCTTAAAAGCTTTTACATAGAGCGTGGTTTTTACGACATGGAAACAGGTCCCTGTAGTAAGACAACTGACTCATAAGGGAGCCTTTTGAAATGTGGGCATGGAGAAGATGATATGGGCAGAAAAAAATCAAGCGAGGATGTAATTGGCACGGGAGGAAAAAAATTTTTAAGGTTACCGGAAAGATGCATGAAGAGCGTTTTAATTGGGAGTGGCAAGTTGAGGACTGTGATAGAGAGGAGAGCGTTAAGCAAGCGAGGAATGTCTTGAAATAGGACTGGAATGTTGGACGGAATGAAGGTGGGGAAGGAAGAATCTGGAATTGAAGAAGGACGGATTATATCTTTGGATGTCAGGAGAGGCAGGGAAATATTTCAATGGACCATCTTATATGCAATACCAATTCCAAATCCTACCTTTTACGTGGGATCCCAATAGCATACAGATAATATTGTTGATCCGGGAAATGGTGGTGGTGAAATCGCCTGGGTAATGCCGTTGGCTGAATTTGCAATAAAGGCAGTAAATTTTGTTTTCTATTCTGAAATTGACGTATTAGTTTTTTCGAAAGAAGAAATGTTAAAGCGGAAAAGGGGCATCATTCCCACTTTGCACGCTGCTACGGTAGGAAATGTAGAAGATATGACAGATATGAGCGAATTGCGGGCATAAAATGAAAATACTGGGGAAAAATTTGGGAGGTTTAAATGAAAGGGAGCAGATTAGAGTAAAGATGATTCATTATTATTTAATATGTGGGAAATATCCTTAATAATCTGTCAAATATTGTGAAAAAATCGTAAGTACAATTTGGGGATAAGGTAGAGGTACCGTGGAATGTGCGAGTACTTGGCAGTGCGGGTTATAACTCTGCTATTATGTGGTTTTTAGGCGCACGCGTGTACTCTAAAGGAATTAGTGGAGGTCTCCTGTTTATTTATACGCTGTGGGGGGCGTGAAGACACGTGGTGAACGCGAACGGGGAGAGAAAGTTTTATGGAGCGTTTAGTAAGAAATGCATGCCAATTGAGGAAATGGTAATATTGCTGACTATTTATTGGCTTTTGCACGGAATTGATAAATGTTTTGCAATGGAGGTGGATGTCGCTGTCTAAGAACGTTGCAAAGGATCCTGAGATGGAAGGTCTGAAAAATTTCGAGAAGAAAAATTGAAATAAATGACTAGGATTTGATAATATAAACGGATAATAACCTCCTTAGATACTCTACGCACTTCCACAATTATTCGTACGGCCGGTTGCTATGCCAACCTCTTCATTGGCCACCCTAGGAACACTTTCCTGTAAAACCAAATCTCAAAACCCCTCCCTTAGGCTCGATACATCGACAACTTCTTTGGGCCCACGAACATGAACTCCTACATCATCTTTTTCAAATATTAATTCTTTTCTCTCGATATCTTTCTTGTGTACCATCTCTAAGTAATTTGCATTTAATTCACATTCAAAGGAAACGTATTTATCTCATTTGGAGTAGCAACAGTCGGGTTCGGTAACTGAGCCTTCAGCGCCCTTTTCTAGTCAGGTCTTAATTTTACAGCACAATGTATTGGTACCAATCTTAATTTTAAAACATCTAGTTAAATATATTAGAATCTTTCACTCGAAATTGATTAGTTGGAAGAGCCTTAAGCAGTACTGTAATGGCACTCTTTTGGTCAAAGTGGGCAAACCATCCCATGCTCCCTTTGCTCATCGTCTGCTAAATGTCCACCTTGTTTGAGAGGCGACGAGGTACAATAGTCCGTCACTCCACCATATGGTAAGAGTTTCCAATGCACCTTTCGTCAATGATCCACATTCCTTTTTTAGTTGACTACCCACCAATTCTCAAATGGACGTCTTCAGCCATTATAGAAAAAATTTCTTAATCATTATAATTAATACCATTGACTTATTTCTACAACTAAATTATTTAACCAACTAAAATCCAATAATCAAATAATTAAATAAAAAATAAATCAAATAATTAATCCAACTAAAAATGGACAATACATTAAAGTCGGGTGAAACGCCCTTATCAAATTTTGTAATACTCACGAAACCATGTGCTAGTTGAAACCGGGAAGGATGACCTAATTATTTGAGGAAGGGGTAATAGTTAGTCAACTCAACTAATTGCCTCATTAACCTACTGGCACACATGGCCGCACCAATCTCGTGTACCCTAAAGAAACCTCACGTCGAAGAATGGTTTCACTAGGTAAAATGGCACATGTAAAGTTTCAATGCAGTATATTTTCTTTATAGGGTGTTTGACATATTTTCTAATTCTTTCTTATTTCAGGGAATTGATGAGTATTTCTGAGGGAATAAAATTTAAATTTAGATGTTTCATGAACTTGATTTAAAATTTACCAAATTTCCGTCAGTTAAGCCAAATTGATATATTCTTATGAATTTCTTTACGACCATTGACTGGTTTACAGACTTTCGCACATCTCACTACAAGCAGTACGAAGATCTTCCAGTATTTTCGCTCTTGTCTGATGGGGAATTAGGACCTTGGCCACTACTTCGCCGGGCCCAGTGGGACGCCTCCAACTTCAGCCTCCACAAGCTACTCGGGGAATTGGCTATTTACCAGGTGCATACACTCTTCGAGGTATACGTGACGCCCGACGAGAAAAATGCTTCCCAGTATACGCTACAGGTGAGTAAAAGATTCCCACACTCATTCCTATCTGTGAAATGTGCACCAATCGATTTCCTTGTTTTAGTCGAATCAGTCTTTTTTCAACAACTCATCTTCAACTAACCTGTCCGAGAACAATAGGAGAAGTGGGGGGATTGGGGGAGGGGGGTAACGTTAAAAAGAGAGGCATACGATAAAAAGTCATAAAGTATACCCCTTTGTTATACCAATGGTAACCAAAATTATGTCTATAGCGTATGCCCACGTACCATAATGTCTGCCCTGCAATTAACCCAACCTCCACCCAATACCTAATCTTCTTCTGCTCTTAACATCAACTACACCACTTACACCGATGAAGGTGGCTGGAAGCACTGAAATGTTTCAAGTGATTTTGAAAAATATTTATGCCTTTTAAAAAAATTAATTTTGAGTTTAATTTATATATATATATATATATATATATATATATATATATATATATATATATATATATATATATATATATATATATATATATATATATATATATATATACATATAGGGACGCACCCAAAAGTGGTGGGACTGATTTTCTCTGGCGCGAACGGAGCGGTGGAGGGAGTCTGCCTGGCAGGGTAAGGTGGAGGGGGCTCTTAGCAACAGACCGAAACCAACCTCAGCCGCCTGCGGGCTGTCGTTGAGTGAGGACACCGTTTTTAGTGAAGCAAGTTTTTTGTCCGCGTCGAAAAACAAAATGAATCTGAATTTAGAGCAACGTTATTCCGTGAAGTTTTGTGCGAAGACGGCAACTGAGACCCTCGATATGATCAAGCAGGCTTATGGGGACACTGCCTTAAGCCGTTCCACAGTATTTGAGTGGCACAAGTTGTTTAAAGAGGGTAGGGAGCTCGTTGAAGACGACCATCGCTCCGGACGGCCGTCGACGGCAAGAACCGACACGAATGTGGACAGAGTGAGGACACTGCTGAACACAGACCGACGCTTAACCAGTGAAGAAATTGCAGACCAGTTGGGTCTGTCTGCATCCAACGTCCAACGCATTATTTCACAGGATTTGGCCATGCGCAAGGTGTGCGCCAAGATGGTGCCGAAAATTCTGCCATGGCGCGCTCGTCGTCAGACAGCTCCTGGCCAAATACGGCGTTGCCACGTTGCCGCACCCGCCCTATTCTCCCGATCTGGCACCACCGGACTTCTTCTTCTTCCCCCTGATGAAAAGACAGCTCAAAGGACGACGTTTTGACTCGATAAAGGCCGTTCAAGAGGCTTCGACGAGGGTCATCAACGGCATCCCCAAAGAAAATTTCCAGCGGGCGTACGGGGAATGGGAGAAACGTTATACTAAGTGTGTAGCAGCTCAAGGAGCATACTTTGAAGATTATTAAGCCGATGTAAGTATATCGTCAATAAAATTCTTGTAAAAAAATCAGTCCTACCACTTTTGGGTGCGACCCTGTATATATATATATATATCTATATGTATAAAGGAGAGTGTTTGTTTGTATGTACGAGGGTCATCCGGAAAGTAGTACCCGTTCGTGCCGCATGAAGTGCTGACGACGCGAGTAGCCGCTGGACGAGGTCAGATAGCTTCAGTGGCTTGTCTGCCTTCTCTGAGCCAAGTTGCGTGACGCTAGCATTGCCTGTGTTGTTTCTGTGATTGTTTACAATGTTTAAAAAAATTGAGAACGCCGCCAGTTGTGAAGTGAGGGCAGTGATTAAATTCCTCAATGCAAGAAACGTTCGCCTATGTGATATTCATCGCCAATTAAAGGAGGTGTATGGAGACAATGTAATGGACGAGTCGTCTGTTCGGCGGTGGTGTCGCAACTTCAGCATGGGGAGGGGGAACACACACGACGATGAGCGTTCGGGGAGACCGTCTGTCATTACAGACCAACTGGTGAGCTCAGTTGACGAATTCGTGAGGAACGATCGGCGCGTCACAATTGATGACATCTGTGAGCATTTTCCCAATGTTTCTCGAACAATTGTTCATGAAATTGTTAAACACCATCTGCATTATGCAAAAATTTGTGCAAGATGGGTCCCTCGCGTATCTCAATGAGCTGGCGGCGAAGGACTATGCAGCAGGAATACAGAAACTTGTCACACGTTATGACAAATGCCTTAATTTGCTTGGAGATTATGTTGAGAAGTAGTTTAAAGTATCCTCTTTCAAATAAAATTTTTTATGTTTGTTAATATTTACTTTTGTGTCTTTATTTCACGAACGGGTACTACTTTCCGGATGACCCTCGTATGTAATTTGTTTACTTTTTTGCTGTCATAGAAACAGCATTTTTCCAACTATGCCAGCAGGATACTTTTGCAAGAACACTATTGTATTCAGAATTACCGAGATATTATACGTGGAATACATCAAAGAAAGTCTTTTGTAGAAGAAAAATGGGCAACTTTGATCCTGAGAATAATATTTATTCATGTGACGCATTGGGTCGAGTCTACACAGTCCATCCTAACAACGCCGAATGTTATTTTTTAAGAATGCTACAACATACCATTAGAAGACCTCGCTCATTTGCAGAATTAAGAACGGTAAACGGAGAAATCAGTGAGACATTCAGAGAAGCTTGCCAGAATTTAGGGTTGCTAGAAGGAGATCAACACTGGGAAGACTCATTGCGAGAGGCTAGTTTTATTTCTCTTCCACGACAAATCCGAATTTTGTTTGCCATCATAATAACCTCCTGTAATCCATCTAACCCAAAAGCAATATGGGAAAAATATAAAGAGTCAATGAGTGAGGATATACTGGCTAAAGTTCGAAGTGAAAATCCTACATTGGATATTAGGTTTAACTCCGACATTTTTAATAAAACTTTGATTATTTTGGAGGAAAAGTGTATCACCAAGGTTAACAAGACTTTAGTGGAACTCCGTCTTTTTGCACCTGTACAAGATCAACAGGGTGTATTTTATCCAGATTATAGACGTGAAACTAGCTACAATGTCTTAGACTTAGAAGCATACATCGCGGATAAAAAGCCACTTCTTAATGAAGATCAGAAATTCGCGTACGAAACAATAATGGATCAAGTAGATAAACAAGAAGGAGGTATCATTTTTCTTGATGCTGCTGGTGGCACGGGAAAAACATTTTTAATTAATTTAGTTCTCGCTGAAATCAGGGTTCATGGAGAAATTGCTCTAGCCGTTGCATCTTCAGGTATTGCAGCGACATTAATGGAAGGAGGAAGAACAGCCCACTCTGCCCTTAAGTTGCCATTTAATATTTCCCGACAAGAAAATCCCACATGTCATATAAATAAAACAAGCGGCCAGGCACAAGTTCTTATAGAATGTAAATTGATAGTATGGGATGAGTGTACGATGGCTCATAAAAAATCTCTTGAGGCCCTCAACGCAACACTTCAAGATCTTAGAGGAAACTGCAGTTTAATAGGAGGAGCTCTGGTACTCCTGTGTGGAGACTTCCGTCAAACTCTGCCTGTCATTCCAAAATCGACTCCAGCCGATGAAATTTATGCCCATTAAAAACATTCTGTTCTATGGAATCATGTCCAAGAAATTAGCCTTAAACAAAACATGCGAATCCTCTTAAGAGATGGGAATGCTCAAAATTTTGCAAATAAACTTTTGGAGATTGGAGAAGATAGATTAGTTATTGAAGCATCTGGTATGATAAAATTGTCATCAGATTTATGTGTATCGGTGAAAACTGTCCGCGATATGATACAAGCAGTCTATCCTAACGTTAATAAAAATTATAAAAATTTAGAATGGTTGCGAGAAAGAGCCATTCTTGCTCCTAAGAACGATGATGTTAATGAAATTAACAAGGAGATACTAGCCATGCTACCAGGAGATGTGATTGAATATAAATCGGTCGGTAGTGGATGCTGACGAAGCCGTTAATTATCCAACGGAATTCCTAAATTCACTTGATCCAGCTGGATTGCCACAACATCGCCTTATACTTAAAGTAGGATCTCCAATCATTTTATTGCGAAATTTAGATCCACCAAAACTCTGCAATGGGACACAATTGTGTGTGACAAAATTAACGAAAAATATAATCTAGGCAGTCATTTTAACTGGAAAAGGGAAAGGTGAAATAATTTTTATTCCACGGATACCTCTAATCCCAACTGCTCTTCCCTTCAACTTTAAAAGATTACAGTTTCCAGTCCAGCTAGCTTTTTCAATTACCATTGATAAATCACAGGGACAGTCTTTAAAGTTTTGTGGTGTTGATCTAAGATCGCCATGTTTTAGCCACGGGCAACTTTATGTTGCTTGCTCCAGAGTAGGTTCGCCTAAAAATTTATATATTCTTTCTCCTGGATATGAAAGAAAAAATGTAGTTTATAAACAGGTGTTCCCTCCCCGGACTACAACCTTGACGTGGTGGAAGGGCTTGTGCGTTCCGATGACCCCTAGAGCTGTACTGGCGGGAGTAATAATTATTGCTCCTGGTAGGGTCACCCATGCCAGATAGGTCGAAGGTTAGGAGCCAGACGAAAGGTAGTCCACGCAGCGTCTGTTCCTCAGTGAGGCGGCTGCAATGGCGTCTGACCCCAGTGGGGCGGCCAGTGAGTGATGGTGTCACGTTAAAAACACTATTGAGGAAGGCAACGGGAAACCACCTCAATTATCATTCCCTAGAAAAATATGATGGACAATAGAGATATTTTGAGTCCTGGCAACCACGGGGCTCGGCCCAATCGGCCGTGTGTCGTGCCCGGCAGCGGGGGAGGCAAGGCTTCCGCGGTCGTCATCCCACGAAACCCTTGCAAGGGAAAACCAGCAGCAGCAGGACAGAAGACGCAGGAGAAGAAGACAAAATTAGTTAGAATAGGAACGTGGAATGTTAGGACAATGATGAGGACAGGGAAATTGGAGAATGTTAAGCGAGAGATGGAAAGGGGAAATATAGATATTTTTGGTCTATGCGAGGTGAGATGGAAAGATAGCGGGGATTACTGGAGTGATAAGTATAGAATAATATACAGCGGTGGGGACGAGAGCCAACGAGGGGTTGCCATAGTATTAAATGAAGAGGTAGGAAGAAGCGTAGTCAACATAGAGCAGGTAACGGATAGAATACTACTAGTGGAGATAAAAGCAGAACCGACGAACTTAGTTATTATTCAGGTATACATGCCACCGAGCAACCATAAGGAAGAAGAGGTCGATAAGATATACGATCAGTTAGAGGACATGATCGCGTGTGTTCCAGCAGGGAAACATTTGATAGTGATGGGGGACATGAATGCGACGGTAGGCGAAGGAAGAGATGGTGATGAGGTGGGCGACTACGGTTTAGGCACGAGGAATGACCGCGGGGAGAAAGCAGTTGAGTTCTGCAGGAGACAGGGGTTAGTCATCACCAACACTTGGTTTAGACACCACAAAAGACGCAGGTATACATGGAAAATGCCAGGTGACTCAGGAAGATATCAGCTAGATTATATCCTGGTTAGACACAGGTTTAGGAATAGTGTGATAAATTCCCACAGCTTTCCGGGAGCGGATGCGGACTCAGACCACAATTTAGTTGTTATGAAATGTAGCGTCCGTTTCAAAAAGATAAGGCAGGGGCGGCGAGTTAGAAAATGGAGTGTAGAAGCATTAAATGGTTTGAAAAGGAAGGAATACAAACAGGCGGTAGAGAAAATAATGGAGGATGGTAAAGGGCTTATTACTATCGAAGAAAAATGGGAAATGATCAAAAAAGGGTTGTCTAAAGCCGCAAAAGACACTATTGGAACCGTTAACGCTAAAAGGACTAGGAAACCATGGATCACGGATGAGATGATTACAAAGATGGATGAGCGGCGAAAATGGAAGAATATGAATACAGAATTAGGCAAAATGAAGTACAAAGAATTGAACAATAAATTGAGGCGGGCAACAAATAAGGCAAAAGACGCATGGTGGAAGACGCAGTGCGAGGATATGGAAAGTCTCCAGAGGAAGGGCGAAATCGGTGCGCTGTACAGCAAAGTTAAATCGTTATCGGGAAGTAAGAAAGGAAGAGCTATGCTAATAGTTAGAGATAAGGCGGGTAAGGTAATAGTTGACGCAGGAAAGATCCAAGAGAGATGGAAGGAGTATATAGAAGAACTGTATAGTAAAGAACTCAGACCAACACAGTTAGACATTGAAAAAGAAAATGACGTAGAGGAAGACAGCTTAGGTCCAGGCATACTAGACAATGAGATAGAAAGGGCACTAAGGAAGATGAAACTAAATAAGGCCGTGGGGCTGGATAAAATTCCTGTGGAACTACCAAAATGTTTAGGAAATGGTGGGAGGAAGAGGCTATATGGGCTGATCCGTAGCATTTATGAGGAGGGAATCTGGCCGGAAGACTTTGTGAGATCAGTTTTAGTTCCGATTCCGAAAAAGGTAAAGGCCACGTCATGTGAGGACTATAGGACAATTAATTTGATATCCCACGCAGCTAAAGTTGTTCTCAGGATCATAAACAAACGGATAGAGAGTAGGGCAAATGATTACTTAGGGGATGATCAGTTTGGGTTTAGGAAGGGGAGAGGTACGCGTGATGCCATTGCAGTAATGAGATTATTAATCGAGAGGAATATAGAACACAACCAGGAGGTATTTGCCTGTTTCGTAGATTTCGAAAAAGCGTTTGATAGAGTGAATTGGGAAAAACTAATGAGTATATTGCAGAAAATAGGAATAGATTGGAGGGAAAGGAGGCTAATCCGCAACCTGTACATGTCTCAGACTGCTCAGGTGCGGGTGGGAAACGGGGAGTCAGGATGGGCAGTGTTAGGAAGGGTTGTAAGGCAGGGTTGCCCATTATCACCGTTGCTGTTCAACCTGTATGCAGAGGAAATGATCAAAGAGGCATGGGAAGAACTAGAGGTAGGAATGAAAGTGGGCGGGGAATTCGTAAAATCAGTTAGGTTTGCTGATGACCAAGCTTTAGTTTGTCAGTCAGCCAAGGGGCTGCAAGCATTGCTGAGTGAATTGGAAAATCAGTGCGACAGGTATGGGATGAGAATCAACATTAATAAAACAAAGGTTATGCGATTTTCTAGAAAGAAAAAGGGCAAGCTTAACATTAAAATAGGAGGGCAAAAACTAGAGCAGGTAGAACAGTTTACGTATCTCGGTAGTGTTTTGGACCAACACGGTCAAAGTAGTAGGGACGTAAGGAGAAGAATTCCGCTAGGCAAAGAGGCTTTCACAAGGAGGAGGGAGTTGATGACAGGGACTTTGAGTAAGGATGTTAAGAAAAGACTCGTAAAAACTTTGATATGGAGCGTAGCTATGTACGGTGCGGAAACGTGGTCATTGAAGCAGGAGGATAGACGTAGACTGGAGGCTTTTGAAATGTGGGTGTGGAGAAGAATGGAGAGGGTGAAATGGACAGAGAAGAAAACAAATGAGGAAGTACTTGGTATGGTGGGCGAAGAGAGGGGTTTGTTGGGAGCAATCCTATGGAGGCAGGAAAAGTGGATGAAGGGGGTGTTGACCGGCAGTGGGATGTTGAAGACTGTGATAGAGGGTAGAATGTTGGGCAAAAGAGGAAAGGGAAGGAACAGGATAGGGATGTTGGACGGGATGAAGGGAGGAAGAAAGTACTCAGAGATGAAGAGGGACCTGGTGTAGAGTAGAATTTAGGGTTGTGTTTTGTTAGTAGTCACAAAATAATTGTTTGGTAGTTGTGTCCATCGAAAAACCTACCTTAACCGGTAGATTACCTTAAAAAAAAACAGGTGTTAAATAAAAAAGATTCTTAAATTTGTATGAAGTAGTGTATTATTGTACTTTGTAATTTGTTGTTTTTATTTATGTAGTATATTTATATTATTGTTTCTCCCTAACCCGTGCAAAGCCGGGTATTCAGCTAGTATATATATATATATATATATATATATATATATATATATATATATATATATATATATATATATATATATATGTATATATATATGTATGTATATATATATATTTTTTTTTTAAGGTAATCTACCGGTTAAGGTAGGTTTTTGGATGGACACAACTACCAAACAAATATTTTATTACTCCTAACAAAAAAACAAAATCCATCATCCTACTCTATATCAGGTCCCTCTTCATCTCTGAGTACTTTCTTCCTCCCTTCATCCCGTCCAACATCCCTATCCTGTTCCTCCCCTTTCCTCTTTTGCCCAACATTCTACCCTCTATCACAGTCTTCAACATCCCACTGCCGGTCAACACCCCCTTCATCCACTTTTCCTGCCTCCATAGGATTGGTCCCAACAGACCCCGCTCTTCGCCCACCATACCAAGTACTACCTCAATTGTTTTCTTCTCTGTCCATTTTACCCTCTCCATTCTTCTCCACACCCACATTTCAAAAGCCTCCAGTCTACGTCTATCCTCCTGCTTCAATGACCACGTTTCCGCACCGTACATAGCTACGCTCCATATCAAAGTTTTTACGAGTCTTTTCTTAACATCCTTACTCAAAGTCCCTGTCATCAACTCCCTCCTCCTTGTGAAAGCCTCTTTGCCTAGCGCAATTCTTCTCCTTACGTCCCTACTACTTTGACCGTGTTGGTCCAAAACACTACCGAGATACGTAAACTGTTCTACCTGCTCTAGTTTTTGCCCTCCTATTTTAATGTTAAGCTTGCCCTTTTTCTTTCTAGAAAATCGCATAACCTCTGTTTTATTAATGTTGATTCTCATCCCATACCTGTCGCACTGATTTTCCAATTCACTCAGCAATGCTTGCAGCCCCTTGGCTGACTGACAAACTAAAGCTTGGTCATCAGCAAACCTAACTGATTTTACGAATTCCCCGCCCACTTTCATTCCTACCTCTAGTTCTTCCCATGCCTCTTTGATCATTTCCTCTGCATACAGGTTGAACAGCAACGGTGATAATGGGCAACCCTGCCTTACAACCCTTCCTAACACTGCCCATCCTGACTCCCCGTTTCCCACCCGCACCTGAGCAGTCTGAGACATGTACAGGTTGCGGATTAGCCTCCTTTCCCTCCAATATATTCCTATTTTCTGCAATATACTCATTAGTTTTTCCCAATTCACTCTATCAAACGCTTTTTCGAAATCTACGAAACAGGCAAATACCTCCTGGTTGTGTTCTATATTCCTCTCGATTAATAATCTCATTACTGCAATGGCATCACGCGTACCTCTCCCCTTCCTAAACCCAAACTGATCATCCCCTAAGTAATCATTTGCCCTACTCTCTATCCGTTTGTTTATGATCCTGAGAACAACTTTAGCTGCGTGGGATATCAAATTAATTGTCCTATAGTCCTCACATGACGTGGCCTTTACCTTTTTCGGAATCGGAACTAAAACTGCTCTCACAAAGTCTTCCGGCCAGATTCCCTCCTCATAAATGCTACGGATAAGCCCATATAGCCTCTTCCTCCCACATTTTCCTAAACATTTTAAAAGTTCCACGGGAATGTTATCTACCCCCACGGCCTTACTTAGTTTCATCTCCCTTAATGCCCTTTGTATCTCATTGTCTAGTATGCCTGGACCTAAGCTGTCTTCCGCTACGTCATTTTCTATATATATATATATGTATATATATGTGTATATATATATATATATATATATATATATATATATATAATGTATAACACTTAGCACTAGTGGACACAGACAAAAACACAGAAACACATAAAAAAGAGACTCACTATTTTTCGAATTTTCGGTGGTCGTTGCCACCTTTATCAAGGAAGAGAGGGACAAAACTGAAGGGAATACGAGGGCTGGAGCGATGGATGGAAGGGGAAGGTGGGGAGAGAATTCCGAAGGGACGGGTTTGGAGGGGCAGCGTTAGAAGGGTGGGGAAAATGTCGAAGGTGATGGGGGCGGAAGGGGGATGAAAATATAATTAGAGCAGGGTAAATAGTGCCTAATATTGATTCCTGGCCAGTTCCAGGACTCCAAGAGCCAGATGAAGAATTGCTCTAATGTTTTCAGTTTCAGATGAGGATCAGAGGGTGGGAGGGATGCTATGATGGATACACTATAGCATTTATCAAAGGGAGTGTTGTGTTCGGAGGCGTGTTTGGGGATAGGGAGCATATCAATTAAGGAAGAGTTTTTGCATCAGGCTCGGTGGTTGTTGATTCTGATATTGAGGGGTGTGGTGGTCTGCCCAATATAATAGGCAGGGCAGAGTTGGCACTTCAGAAGGTACACTACATTGCTAGATGTGCAAGTAGAGGAGGGAATTGGTGGGAGAGAGTTAAAAAGCGGGTGGGAGAGGGATGGGATTTTGGTTTTGAAAATAGGGCATGTTTTGCATCTGATGCAAATGATGATCGGATGCAAAAAATGCGTCCTGATTGTATTCTATATTCCTCTCGGTTAATAATCTCATTACTGCAATGGCAACACGCGTACCTCTCCCCTTCCTAAACCCAAACTGATCATCCCCTAAGTAAATATTTGCCCTACTCTCAATCCTTTTGTTTATGATCCTTAGAACAACTTTAGTTGAGAGGGATATCAAACTAATTGTCCTGTAGTCCTCACATGACGTGGCCTTTACCTTTTTCGGAACAAGAACTAAAACTGATCTCACAAAGTCTTCCGGCCAGATTCCTACTCATAAATACTACGGATCAGCCCAAATAGCCTCTTCCTCCCACATTTTCCTAAGCATTTTAAAGGTTCCACGGGAATGTTATCCACCCCCACGGCCTTATTTAGTTTCATCTTCCTTAGTGCCCTTTCTATCTCATTGTCTAGTATGCGTGGACCTAAGCTATCTTCCTCTACGTCATGTTCCTTTTCAATGTCTAACTTTGTTGGTCTAAGCTCTTTATTATACAGTTCTTGTATATATTCCTTCCATCTCTCTTGGATCTTTCCAGCGTAAACTATTACCTTACCTGCCTTACCTCTAACTGTTAGCATAGATCTTCCGTTCTTACTTCCCGATAAAGATTTAACTTTGCTGTACAGTGCACCGATTTCACCCTTCCTCTGCAGACTTTCCATATCCTCGCACTTCATCTTCCACCATGTTTCTTTTGCTTTATTTGTTGCCCGCCTCAATTTATTGTTCAATTCTTTGTACTTCATTTTGCCTAATTCTGTATTTAAATTCTTCCATTTTATCCTCTTAACCATCTTCGTAATCATCTCATCCGTGATCTATGGTTTCCTAGTCCTTTTCACGTATACGGTTCCAATAATGTCTTTTGCGGCTTTAGACAACCCTTTCTTGATACTTCACCATTTTTCTTCGATAGTACTTAGCTCTTTACCATCCTCCATGATTTCCTCTACCGCCTGTTTGTATTCCTTCCTTTTCAAACCATTTAATGCTTCTACATTTCATTTTCTTACTCGCCGCCCCTACCTTATCCTTTTGAAACGGACGCTATATTTCATAACAACTAAATTGTGGTCAGACTCCGCATCCGCTCCCGGGAAGCTGTGCGAATTTATCACACTGTTCCTAAACCTGTGTCTAACCAGAATATAATCTAGCTGATACCTCTTTGAGTCAGCTGGCATTTTCCATGTATACCTACGTCTTTTGTGGTGTCAAAACCAAGTGTTGGTGATGACTAACCCCTGTCTCCTGCAGAACTCAACTGCTTTCTCCGCGCGGTCATTCCTCGTGCCTAAACCGTAGTCCCCGACCTCGTCGCCATCTCTTCCTTCGCCTGCCGTCGAATTTCAATCCTCCATCACTATCAAATTTTTACCAGCAGGAATACACGCAATTATGTCCGCTAACTTTTCATTTATATTTTGTCAACTTCTTCCTCATTATGATTGTTTGGTGGCATGTATACCTGAATAATAACTACGTTCGTCGGTTCTGCTTTGATCTCTACTAGAAGTATTCTATCCGTTACCTGCTCTATGTTGACTACGCTTCTTCCTACCTCTTCATATAACACTATGGCAACCCCTCGTTGGCTCTCGTCCCCGCCGCTGTACATTATTCTATACTTATCACTGCAGTAATCCCCGCTATCTTTCCATCTCACCTCGCATAGACCTAAAATATCTATATTTCCCCTTTCCATCTCTCGCTTGACATTCTCCAATTTCCCTGTCCTCATCATTGTCCCAACATTACACGTACCTATTCTAACTAATTTGGTCTTCTTCTCCTGCGTCTTCTGTCCTGCGGCTGCCGGTTTTCCCTTGCAAGGGTTTCGTGGTGTGACGACCGCGGCAGCCTTTCCTCCCCCGCTGCCGGGCACGACACGCGGCCGATTGGGCCGAGCCCCGTTGGTGCGAGGACTCAAAATCTCTTAAGTGACCATCATATTTATCCTGGGAATGATAATTGAGGTGGTTTCCCGTTGCCTTCCTCAATAGTGTTTTTAACGTGACACCATCACTTATTGGCCGACCCTCTGGGGTCAGACGCCATTGCATGGGTCATTTTAACAAAAGCAATTATTATTACTCCTGCCAGCACAGCTCTAGGGGTCATCGGAACGCCCAAGCCCTTCCACCACGTCAATGTTGTAGTCCGGGGAGGGGTGTATGTATATACATATAAATATATATGCGTGTATATATATATGCATGTATGTATATATATATGTATGCATATATATATATATATATATATATATATATATATATATATATATATATATATATATATATCCCTCCCCGGGCGTAGTGTCAGGCAGAGGGAGGTTGCAAACTGTAATAGAGTGGAGCATGTTAGGCAAACGAGGCAACGGCAGGAACAGAATATAGATGCTGGACGAGATGAAGGGAGGAAGGAAGTGCATAGGGATTAAGAAGGACTTGAACACTTTTTGCAAGTCTCACGGACGTGAATAATAATGTCTATAAGTTACCTCTAGCGGACATAGAGAAAACATAGAAACATACAAAAAAGGAAAGATACACATTAGGTTTCGAATTTTCGGTGATCCCAGCCACCTTTTTCACGGAAGAGATGGACAGAGCTAAGCGAAATACGGGGGCTGGAACGATAGGGGGAAGGGGAAAGTGGGGAGAAGTTTGCGAGGGGGTAGTTGGGAGGTGGAGATTTAGAAGGGAGATTTTTAGAAGGGTGGGGAGATTATGGAAGGTGATGGGGTTGGAAGGAGGATGAAAATATGTTCAGATCAGGGTAATTAATGCCTAATATTAATTAAAACCTGGGCAATTACAGGAATCAAGGAGCCAAATGTAGTCTTGCTGTATTACTTTGAGTGTCAGCGGTGGATCAGAGGGTGGGAGAGATGCTAGGATGGGTGCACTATAGCATTTTTCAAAGGGAGTGTTGTGTTCGGAGGCGTGTATGTGGATTGGGAGGATACCAATTAGGGAAGAATTCTTGCATGAGATGGTTATTCATTCTAATATTAAGGGGCGTGTTACACCGTCCAATATAAAATATTAATGTATGAATATATATATATATATATATATATTAAAAATAATTATTTTATATATATATGTATATATATTAAAAATAATTATTTTATATATATATATATATATATATATATATATATATATATATATATATATACATACGTGTTCCTTAGTCTTTAATATTATGTCTATACTATGAACGCACCCTTAAGCATTTGTGCAAACTTGCACAGACCCACTCACGCAGGCACGCAGACGCAAACGTGACAATCCTTGTACTCGTGTATGAAATGCGGATATGCCATTCTCTCTTTTCCATCTCTACCATAAGTGCGTCCTAATCTAATTGGTGTCTAATCGTCTTCCTTTCTCAAGTTCTATAAGGGTCAGCCAGCGATCGAGACGGCGTACTACCTGAACGCTAGCCACCCGGACTACGTGCGCTACCTTCGCTCGTACCGCCGTTTGCTCCGCGAGGCCGTCCTCCTCCTGACGCAGGGCAACCAAGACTCCCTCCAAGACTCGGAAGAAATGCTACAGTTTGAGGCGCAGTTCGCCAACGTGGGTACCATAAGAGTAACCTAAATCTTCTTTCCACCACACCTTCCTCTGAACAATCTTTTGTATCTTGCCTCTGAGCAGGACTTGGAGCGGGACCAGCAGGTTACCCAAGATTCCATTTATCCACCTGCCTTACTTACATGATGTCTTGGAATTTTAACCAAGTAAACATTATCTATATGACTAATGATTTCTCTCAAAATATTATCCAATTAAAATAATAATAATGTATTTTTTGTCTAATTTTAATAATTTTCTAATTTTTAATAATTATGACGAGAGAAGCTGCTAGACGGAAATTGTTAAATTCATATCCACCTGTCCACCAGGGTGAAATCTAAGTTTTTTTATTTTATTGGCAAGAGTTTATTCTGGGAAACCGCTGGTGGCACTGGAAAAGGGACTGGTCCGCTTATAATCAATGCTTGACTTCACTTGCCGTGGGGACATATCAAAGCTGCATTAGAATTCGTCAGTACTGGGTATGATCATGAAACTTAGTCAACCCAACTTTGGTAAGCTATTTTTATTCCGGTGTTGCGGCTTTTCTTGGGTGATAAATTAGTCTAAAGGCAAATTTAGCTGAGAGTAAGACATGATGACAAACGAGAGGAAAAACTAATGCCTAATTCAATGCAGGTAAAATAAGACGTTTCAGAAAGGGCACTTAAGTTTATACGTTCTACGATTATATTCTACTATTTATGATATATAGTATGTATCTATGTATACACTCGCACACAAACGTCTGTGTGTAATATATACATATATGTACACACACACACACACACACACACACACACACACATATATATATATATATATATATATATATATATATATATATATATATATATATATTTGAGTCATTACTTCTATATCTTCAGAGGAAGACGGATTGTTTCCGTCGAAATATCAAGAAAATACGTGTGAGTGTTCCTTTTTTTGTGTTTCTATATTGTGTGTTACTGTGTATTGTACTATTCGGCACTTCCGTGTTACGTCTACGAAAGCATATATATATATATATATATATATATATATATATATATATATATATATATATATATATACACACACATACACGAGGTGGGTTCAAAAAGTATTACGACTTTTGTGTTTTTTCAAAAATTATTTACTTTTTAATGAATACCTATTTTGTCTCCTTAAAAGAAATCTACACTAGATATTATGCACTTGTGCCAACGATTTTCCAATCCTCGAAGCACTTCAAAAAATCATTTTTTCTGATCTTGTTCAGCTCCTCCTTCGATGCAGTCTCGTCTCGTCTATCGTAGCCTCGCATCATCCTTTCATGGGCCTCTTCAGTTTAGGGAACAAAAAGAAGTCACCGGGGGCCAGATCTGGGGAATACGGTGGCTGCGACATCATTAGTGCGTTTTTGGCCAAAAAGTCGCGCACAAGTAACGTTGTGTGAGCAAGGGCGTTGTCAAGGTGCAAAAGCCAATATTTGTTCTTCCACAAACCCGGGCGTTTGTGGCGGATTGATTCGCGCAAATTGCGCATAACTTGCAGTTAATCTTCCTTATTTACCATACCACCCTGTGGAGATAACTCATGATGCACCACTCCCCTGCAATTGAAGAAAACTGTAAGCCAAACTTTCACATTCGACCGAGCTTGGCACGCTGTTTTCTGTCTTGGCTCGTGCTGCAGCTTCCATTGGGATGACTGAGCTTATGTTTCCACGTCATAACCATAAACCCATGATTCGTCACTAGTTGTGACCCTCTGGAGCAAATTTGGGTCGTCGCGGACAGAGCCATTAGCAATATTAATGCGTTGCTGTGTTTGGTCGAAATTGAGTAATTTTGGTACGAATTTCGCGACGACTCGAGCCATGCCCAAATCATTGGTAAAAATCGAATGGCACAAGCAAATCGATATGTTTAGGTCCTCAGCAACTTCTCTAAAGGTGATTCGACGATTGGCCAATACTATTTTTATCACTTCATCAATGTTTTCGTCTGTTGTTGACGTGCTCGGGCGTCCGGAACCCTCTTCGTCGTTCACATCTTCTCGGCCCTCTGAGAACATTGCTTACCGCCGATATACGTTGCTTCGGTCCAAGGTAGCTTCTCCATGTGCCACAGTCAATATTCGGAATGCGTCCGCACATTGAATATCGTTTTTCACACACAATTTGATACAAGTTCTTTGATTAATTTTTTGGAAAAGGCAAAAATCGAAGACAAGCCAAAACAACTCCAAGCAAAACAAATGTCAAAAATTAACTGAGCATTCAAAAAGGCCAAACGTATCGGCATAAGTGAGACACATAAGTATTATACATAACGCCACAAAAAAAATCGAAAATCAAATATACGTAACCCGTGGAAATTCATAGTTCGCAATACTTTTTGGACAGACCTCGTATATATATGTATTTATTAATTTATATAAATATATATATATATATATATATATATATATATATTAAAAACTTTCAGTAAAAAAACTTCATATCATTCACATTCTCATGGCCACAATACGTGCCACTAGTAGATACTACTTCACTCAACACCCATCTCCACAAAGTAAAGCCAAGAATCCTTGAAGTATCACCTCTACCTACGTACGAGTCACAGCAACATACCCTTCACGGACATTCTAATTAAACGGCCTCAACTGGTTCTCACAATACTGAATTCAAATTTAACCACATTCTATTTACAAAAACGGCAATGCAATGTTACACATGTGTGCTTTCAACTGTATGCGAAATAAGAAAACAATTTTTCTTTCTGAAAAATTTTCAAATTGGACCAAGCCTATGTTACCTTTTGTATTTTTACCTTAATCATGCAAATAATTAAGAACCCTTACGTCTTGACTTAAGGTCGTCAACTAAGAAAAAATTTAGCTTCCGATACACATATGGATAATTATATATATATATTTATTTATTTAACATTTTATTATTTTATTAGGTAATCTACCGGTTAAGGTAGGTTTTTGGAAACGCGTAAACCGCCGGAAAACTTTCCCACAAGCAGTCTTGAGCACTACAATAGTTTCCGCATCCGATTTCACTGCAGCGCGTAGATCTTGATAATCCGCCACTACGTTTTTCGCCGAAATAAAAAAAAAATGTTTCACTGAAATAGCTCTCGGACTAGCGGACGGACCGATCCAGTCACAGCGACGGCGCCCCGCATACTGACGCAGGTGGTGGTGGATGACGTACGACCGATAAATAAATAAATAATAAATATATACATAAGTGCATTAATAAATAAACAAACAAATAAATGAATATATATATATATATATATATATATATATATATATATATATATATATATATAATTATTATTATTATTAGGTAATCTACCAGTTAAGGTAGTTTTTTGGATGGACACAGCTGCCAAATAAACATTTTGTGACTCCTAGCAAAACATAAAAACCAGCGACCTACCCGACATCAGGTCCCCCTTCATCTCTGAGCACTTCCTTCCTCCCTTAATTCCGTCCAGCATCCATATCCTGTTCCTTCCCTTTCCTCGTTTGCCTGCCATTCTCCCCTCTATTACAGTATTCAATATCCCACTGCCGATCAATACGCAGCTCATCAATGTTTCCTGCCTCCATAGGATTTTTCCCAACAAACCCATCTCTTCGCCCACCATGCCTAGTACTTCATCACTTGTTTTCCTTTCGGTCCATTTCACCTTCTCCATTCTACTCCACACCCACATTTCAAAAGCCTCCAATCTACGTCTATCCTCCTGCTTCAATGACCACGTTTCTGCGCCGCACAGAGCTACGCTCCATATCAAAGTTTTTACCAGTCTTTTCTTAATATCCTTACTCAACGTCCCTCTCATTAACTCCCTCCTCCTGGCGAAAGCCTCTTTGCCTAGCGCAATTCTTCTCCTTACGTCCCTACTACTTTGACCGTGTTGATCCAAAACACTACCGAGATACGTAAACTGTTCTACCTGCTCTAGTTTTTGTCCTCCTATTTTGATGTTTAGCTAATCTTTTTTCTTTCTGGAAAATCGCATTACCTTTGTTTTATTAATATTTATTCTCATCTTAAATCTGCCGCGCTCAATTTCCAATTCACTCAGCAATACTTGCGACCCCTTGGCTGACTGACAAACTAAAGCTTGAGGGTGAAAGAAAGAGAAAAAACAACTTTGCACTTCCACACACTTTTTAATATAACACGACCATGGTTTCGATGCTGCGCATCATCGAAACCATGGTCGTGTTATATTAAAAAGTTTGTGGAAGTGCAAAGTTGTTTTTTCTCTTTCTTTCACCCTTACCATGAAAGAATTCCACAAAGTTAAGCCTGAAACTGTTAGCTTTAAACTAAAGCTTGGCCATCAGCGAACCTAACTGATTTCAGGAATTCCCCGCCCACTTTCATGCCTACTTCCAGTTCTTCCCATGCCTCTTTAATCATTTCCTCTACATACAGGTTGAACAGCAACGATGATAATGGTCAACCCTGCCTTACACCTCTTCCTAACACTGCTCATCCGGACTTTTCTCTCGTTCCCCACTCGCACCTGAGGAGTCTGAGATATGTACAGGTTGCGGATTAGCCTCCTGCCCCCCCAATTTATTCCTATATTCCTATTTCCTTCAATATACTCATTAGTTTTTCCCAATTCACTCTATCAAACGCCTTTTCGAAATCTACGAAACAGGCAAATGCGTCCTGATTGTATTCTATATTCCTCTCGATTAATAATCTCATTACTGCAATGGCATCACGCTTGCCTCTCCCCTTCATAAACCCTAATTGATCATCCTCTAAGTAATCATTTGCCCTACTCTCTATCCTTTCGTTGATCATCCTGAGAAGAACTTTAGCTGCATGGGATATCAAACTTATTGCCCTGTAGTCCTCACATGATACAGCCTTTACCTTTGCCGGAAAAGAACTAGCACTGATCTAACAAAGTCCTCCGGCCAGATTCCATCCTCATAGATATTACGAATCAGTCCATATAGCCTCTTCCTCCCACCATTTCCTAAACATTTTGGTAGTTCCACAGGAATTTTATCCAGCCCCACGGCCTTATTTAGTTTCATCTTCCTTAGTGCCCTTTCTATCTCATTGTCTAGTATGCCTGGACCTAAGCTATCTTCCTCCACTTCATGTTCCTTTTCTATGTCTAACTTTGTTGGTCTAAGTTCTTTATTATACAGTTCTTCTATGTATTCCTTCCATCTCTCTTGGATCTTTGCTGTGTCTACTATTATCTTACCCGCCTTATCTCTAACTGTTAGCATAGATCTTCCCTTCTTACTTCCCGATAAAGATTTAAGTTTGCTTTACAGCGCACGAATTTCACCATTCCTCTGCAAACTTTCCATATCCTGGCGCTTTTCCCCATGGTTATTTTCCTTTTTTTGTTTCCCGCCTCAATTTCTCTTTTAATTTTTTATACTTCTATCTGCCTAACTCTGTGTTTACAGTCTTCCATATCCTTCTCTCATCCGTCTTTGTAATCATCTCATCCGTGATCCCCGGTTTTTTTGTCCATTTCCGTTAACGTTTCCTATAGTGTCTTTTTCGGCTTTCGATATCCCTTTCTAGATACATTCCCATTTTTCTTCTATAGTACTTCAACAGTACTTCGATAGTACCAGTACTTCTGTTTCTTCCGATGAATACGGAGCTAAATTATGTCAAAAATATTAAGAAATAACGTATGAGGGTTTTTTTCTATGTTCTTATATTGTTTGTTGCTGTCCAAGCTTTTTATTCAACACATCCGTGTAACTCGACGAAATCATCTATTATTGTATATAGTTATGTATATACATATATATATATATATATTATATATATTTATACACATATTATTATGTCTAGCCTAATATGAATAGAAACTGGCCCCCCTACCTTGATATGCGAGTTTCACGCGTCATTGGGTTTTGTATTGTGTGAAGCGTTCCATCCCCTGCCAAACCGACCTTCGGGTTGATTACTGATTGTGTTTAGTATGTATAAATAGATCCTGAAAATCTTTACAATGGGAATCCATATACGGAGTCCTATAACTCCTTTAAGCAATTTTTTTTCGCTGTACCATAGTCTATTTGTGCAACGTGGTATCCTTTTCTTTGCCTCCTCCATTATGTAAATAAACTGTTCTTGATATATTATTCATATAATTCTTGGATCTCATTTTCGTATATAGTATGTAGGAATTTAGTGTCATTGCATTAGTAAACAATAATTTTTCCGTTTTATATCAAATACGATTACGATAGGTAATACCAGCTTTTTCACTCATTGCATTTAATCAACAAACGTGTGTTTGTACAACGCAATTCCTCCAGGCTAAAATATGAGTTATATACCGCGCGTACTATAATGATGAATGGCAGGTTCGGGAAAGATGGGATTGAGTTTGGAATAGGATGCAGTATTGGCAGTCGATTGTGTCTGCTACAGCTTACGTGGGGATTGGGAGTAGTTTGGCGACAAAGGACATTGGTGAAAAAAGTATAATACGTGTTGGTTAAACTCTAAGCACATTAGTATGAACGGTTTTGGAAAGTTATGCTGTGAAATTCATGTTCTATTTCGTTCAGTCAGGGTCATCGTCGCGATTAGTATTGTGATCACTATCTGGCCATTTTCAACCTCCCGATCTCAAAGACCAGGGTGTACTTCATACAAGCATTCATAAGATAGCCATTGACCTCAGAATTCGTTGCCTGCGTTAACTAGCAATGAATACATGAATGCGTTATTTTGTACTTACCGCCCAATGAAATACACTGTTTCCATACCTAGTTGATAAAACAACTCTTAAACTCCGTGTGAAATATATTTTAATGCATACATTTCCTTTTTTTGTAGAGGAAACTTGTTACCGGTCTATATTTTTTTACTCTTATATCATGAATTGCATTACACTTAACGGTATCAGATATTTTATCGGTAGGATATTTAAATATACAGGCGTTTAAAAGCATACCACGTAACATTGCCGGTTACACATTAGAGATATACGTATTTAATCTGAAAATGTGTCGGAAATTAGGATTATTTATTTAATTGAACATTTTATGGGTATTTCAATGAGATTTCATCTCTTATTCATGATATATCTTATTTCTGGAAAAAAATGCGGAAGGGTCCATATCTCCAGGAAAGAAGTATAGAGAGGATCATGAGGATTCACTCACTGACAAGTTATTCCTCATTATCTGATTAAGTGGATGGGATCTTATGTGAATGTGTTTTGGTGTATTTCATCTTTTTAATATTTTTTACCGCTTAAGTTTTTCTATAATTTTGAGTGCATTTCACAACGTTTTAGTTTCTTCGAACTATATATATATATATATATATGAGAATATATATATATATATATATATATATATATATATATATATATATATATATATTCACTGTTTGTTTTATATATATATATATATTTATATAACAAATATTATTCATTGTGATCTGTTCGATTCCGCCAATAGCATTGATATCCCTGCAGTGTAATCAATTTCAAGCACCTTCGTACGCCGATCTTCTAAAATCATACCGTGCACTAAAATCATACCGTGCACTAAAATCATACCGTGCATGATTTCCGGATTGGTTGCACTTTTCGGACGCCCTCCACGCCCTTCACGCCCTTCAAGTACAGCTGAACGTTTTCAGGGTTTTCAGGATGCATTTGTTTGTTTCGTAGATGTTAAGAAGGGATGGGTGGAGTATATTGAGCAAAATTAATTGATGTCTTGCAGACGATAGGTTTAGATTGATGGGATGCATTTCTTCGCAACCTGTGCATGTGTAAGACTGCTCAGGTGCGAGTGACAGAATGAGAGTCAGTATGGGCAGTGCTAGGCAGGGGAGTGCAGGGCCGGGGAGTGGGACGGGGTTGTCCAACATCACCCACACTTTTCTACGTGTATGTAGAGGAAAAGATAAAAGAATAATGGGAAATACTGTAGATAGGAATGAATGTTGGGGTGGATTTATGAAATCATTTAGGTTTGCGCATGTTCAGGCTTTAGTTAGCCAGTCAGTGGAATGGTTACGGGCAGTTGCTAAGCAAATTAGAAATTAGACAGTTTGATAGGTATAGAATGAGAAACATTTGAATCAAACAAAGGTGATGAGGTTTTATAGGAAGAGAAATGCTAATGTAAGCGTAAAAACAGGGAGTACATGAGATAAAGCAAATGGAAGTTTACCTATCTCGGAAGTCTTTTTGATCAACATGGTCAAAGCAGTTGGAGCAGCTTAGAAAACAAAGAGTTCATAGAGGGAGTGTTGAGTAAGGGTATTTTGAAGGACTCGTTAAAGCTCCAATATAGAGCGTCGTTTCTTAAGGTGCGGAAACATGGACATTGAAGGATGATAGTCGTAGATTGGAGGATTTTGAAATTTGGGTGCGGAGAAGGATGGATTGTGAGCAGGAAATATTCGACATTGAAGAGGGGTTATTATAGCGTTGGGTTTGATTTTATTTTTTGTTGTGAGAGGCAATGCAATATAATATGTTAAATCTATTAAAACATGAATGGAATATACCGATTGTGTGGCCGGCTTGTAAAAAATCCCGGTGTCCATGCTATAAACATTACATTTTTACCAAAGTTTCAACCTAGAATTTGTATTCACAGGCCATGGTATCGGCAAAGTTTAATCATCATCAACCTTGTAGGATGATCTAGTCGATAATGGCAAAATGTTTTCCAAAATATGGTCGGTGAATTCAAGTACTAGTGAGAAAACTGCACATTCCGATTTTTACGGCCTCCAAATGCGTAACTCCCATTAGCATCACAGGAAATAGTTGAGGTTAACAAACTGCTTAGTTCAACCTGATTGGATCGGCGGGAAACGGAGTTCATGACTTTTCCTAAAGTCACGAAATCGAGTACTGCTTCGAGCATGGCTTTTAGTGCTCTTCCCTGAAAATATGATTTTCAATGGGTTTTTTACGCTACGGTGTGACCTAAGTCGCCAGAGCAGTAGCGATAAACCGGTATTGGGACGAAGTTACCTTTATATAGGTCGTCAAGCTCACCCCATCTTAACCGCCTGCGTCTGTTCAACCCAGTGCAAAGTCGTGAAAGTCGGATCATCGTCAGCTTTGTTTGGTTTCCCCACCCCTAAACTAAGGCTCGAATGGGAATGGAATCTAAAGAAACCTATACATGTCATAGTGAATGACTCGTCAACTAATGAACCTAAGAACCTATGAACCTAAATTTTAATTTTTCTCAAAACAATGCAAACCGTATTATGGAAGGTATGAAAATATTTGTTTTAAAATATCATAATGTGGGGCGGATATTCAAGAGAATTATGTTAACTAAGTATAACAAATTCCACAAGTCTTATCTCACAGCTTTCCCACTTCCATGCTAATTCCCCGGGAACGTGCGAGATCCATACGTCTTTGCCACTATCAGTGGGATAGCCATTGGTAATTGGCCCAACTAATCAACGCGTCGGCCCTTCATCGAGGGACCCCCCGTGAATCGCGAGGATCCATGGGAACGCTGGAGGTAGTGAGCTCGATGGCCCACTGGTTTTTCAAATTTCTATAACAAATTTACCGCTCTCAGGACCAAGATATCGTACTACACGGGCCCGTTATAATGGTCACCTTTGAGTTACGAAATGCTTATCCCCTCCTCCCTCGTGTTTTAAGGAGGTACCAATGTGTATAGATTAATGGGTTATACCGGATTCATGCATGGATACCGCTTGGACTCCGATGTAATATTGCGTAAAGTTTATGCATGAAAATTAATGACTCAGAATATCCCGCGAGTTTGTAAACCTTGGATAAATTATGGAAAGCTGTGGGTAGGTGATAATTTCTATGAAAACGATTCAGCTGGGGTTGAACGCTCATGGCAATTATTCTCTACATAAACATGTACGAAAAAAAATGTATGAGAAATTACTACTAAGTCTCATATATAAATAAATGATGAAACCTAGAAATGTGATTTAAACGACATGCGGAGTAAGAAAAAGTACGACGACGGATACACGTACATGTTAACCGTGATTGATTTATTTTCCAAAATCGAGAGGGCCATTCCGTTGAAAAGTAATATAGCTGATAAAATTAGGCCTTTAATGCAATATTTTCCACGATTTAGGGTTGGCCGTAACCTTTGAAATAACAGAAAAAAAGGGAAGCTAATTTGCAAGCAGTACATTCAAAAACTTGGACGCGGAATAACATTTTACACTACTAATAATTCAGGTACAAAGCAGGCATAATTGAAAGCGTAAATCGCACTCGCAGTAAAAAAATGTGTTAATATTTCACTAAATACTTCACTAAATACTTCACATATGTATGCATCGTGGTTTTTCACAAATTGCTTATTAGTTAAAACAGCGTGCATTCCACTATAGGTATCGAACCCTGAAAGGTGACTGCGAAAAATAACGTTCACTGTTACTTGTCGGAATATTACGCCAATAAGAAAATAAAAGATTGAATTTTTTCGCTGGTAATTACGTAAGAAACAGTATAGAGCGACAACCATTCGCCAAAAATGCACTGCCAATTACGCTAGCAAAATATTTCGGGTGGTGGATGTAGGCGTGACGAAATTAATGCCAACTTATTAACATCGTGATATAAATGAGCTAGATATAAATAGAAGCTATTATGTGGAAAGGTTAGTGAGCGATCGTTTCCCCTGAGACTGAACACAAGATCGAGAAAGGGGTCAGACAAAAGAATATTTCGAAAAGTAGTCGGGATTTCCTCATTATTTTAATTCGCGGATTTTCTCCTCTCCCGTGGGTAAACTTCGAACGAATTTCTAGACTTAACCCAGTGATAGGTCTAACGATTTTCTTCCTAGAAACGCGAGAGTTCATTTTCGTACGAAGCTGTCACCTAGTTTCCATCTGGAGAATTACGAACTGCAAGACTGTTTGTTTGAGATTTCCATTCCTTCGGAATACGTTGAAAATCTTCTTTCTCGTGGTGCTAGAGATTAGGATGAGGACATTGCTCCTACTATGTTATCATCAGAAGATAATAGAACTCGCAGCGAGGTTACTATGATTCTGGTGGAGGTCGGTGGGCTTGAGAACGAGGCAAAATTCGAACCGAGTCAAGTGAAAATAAAGTTAATTGATGGACCCGTCATCATTTTCCCTCCAAGTTCCTAAATGTATTTTGATGAATTTTCTCAGCGACATCCTACACACGTGCTGATGATTGACGAGAACTTCTTGAAGAAGAGTCATTTCGTGCTACCCACGAAAAATTGCTACTGTCATAAAATCCTCCTGGTTTGAATGACTCTTATCGTCTTCTGCTGTTCGTATTGAAACCGGAAATGTGAGGCGTACTTTACAGCCGTGGGTTTCGAGTTCCTTAGGCGGTTCATTTATTCAAACCATTACGCCATTGAGGATGTAAAGCTGGTCATACATTTATCAAGATAAAATTTTGGTGAATTTTATGTTACATTATACTTACTCTGACGAAGTTAGGAGAGTGCTACCAGTAGAACATGCGGGTAGTTTAGAAGAAATTGGGAATAATGTCAAGAGAAGTATCACGTATTTCTCTGGAGAGCATTTAAATTTACACGGAAATGATGAAAAACCTCAGTTTGTGGTTGTAATTCTTTAATCCGTGTCTTGCGTATTGGGAACGCGAGAATTGGCGTTCAAGTATTTAATCGGAGTTGTTGCTTCCCCGCGGGGACTAATAACACCAAAAACGTGGAAGTTCTCTTGGCCGATAAACTCGATGATCCATTTCACTACGTCAATGCTACTGAGTCAAGTATTATGGCATTATATTTTATAAGCAGTTAAATTTGACGGGCGGAATGTTAATTATTGATCGAGAACTCTTGCCGAGAGGATCGTCATATAATTACATTATATTATGTGGTAACACCTGATATTATATAATAATATAATGTATTACACTAACATGGTGGGAGAGAGAAAATGCGGTCATAATGTTATCCTTTCGTACGCAGAAAGGGGTTGGGATTCTGAATTTTCTGGCCGCGCCATGGAGATACGGGAGACCTCAGATCCTCTGGCGAGCCAAAAATCATCGGAGAGGAGGTATCGTACCGAATGCAGGGGTGGGCGCTGTGGGACTTACGAGAATCGTATCCAATTAGGAAACACTGCGGAGGCCATTGGATGAGGCCGGGGGACTTTGAAATGTATACCTGCGCATAAATTGAAGACCTGGTCTCAGAATTACTATAAAAAACTTCGTTTGGTTTTCGCAGTACTATCTTGAGGGGGCAAGCCAGGAAGAAAAAGGGAGGAGGAAGGTCAAAAGGAATTCCAAGAAACTGCAGTGAATACTGCAACAGTAACTTTTAACGGAGTCATCTGCTAATATGCATTTCAATGCAACAATTTCAGAGTGTAAAAATCATTGGCCTTGACTGGGATTCAAACTCGGATCCCTCGATATCCGGCCAGGTGTTTTAGCCAGTTAAGCGATCGAGGCGTCCTCTTAAACTCTACGAATGCCTGTGGCATTGTATCTACGGTATTTCGTCACAACATCTTGTTCCTTTAAAATCCCTAATCATTCAGAGTTTAATAGGACACCTCGATAGTTTAATTGGCTGAGGCATTCGGCCGGACACTCGAGACATCCAGGTTCGAATCCCTGTCGAGGCGAATGATTTTTGCCCTCTGAAATTAATGCATTGCCAAAAGGAATGTTTAAAGTGTCACGAGGTTATTCGTTTAAACGCAGAAATTTTGGTCACATCAAGGAGAACATAGTTTCCTGATAAAAAATGCAATGCATGTTAAATTCTTTGGACCTGCTGAAACCCCACCCCCAGTTCAGGCAAATATTATGGGGAATCGCTTTATGCTTTAAAAACCAACTACCTCTTTGGGTAATGGAAGCACGATTGAGCTTTTGATCAAAGATTCTGGTGGCCTTTGCAAGGAAGGTAATAATATATTCTTAAGTCTTACGCGAAAATTGATAAGGCTAATCAGCTTGGGGTGGTGAACAATATTCTCCGTTCTACATTTTAGCTGTGCAATGTGTATTCCAAAGGAACATCAGTCACCCCATCTAAGGATAATTTTCATAACCTCAGCTATTTGGAAAACGATATACTTTACGGGCATAATGCTAGCAAAACTCGGTAGAGAGTTGTTGTTTGGGAGCACGACAGGGAGGAAGTTATTAATTAAACAGATGAAACTGATCAATATGCGTCAAGCCAAAGGGTTTTTTCACCACACCACCGAGGTGAAAACTTAAAAACGGAATATGTTCAACATATTCAGCCGAGATGTAGTGGAAGGTCGTCATAATGAGAAAAACAAAATGTGCACTTTTCCACAGATTTATTTGTAACGTACAACGCTTTCAGTTCATCGAACCATCTTCGGGTACAAGACAAGATTCAGCATGTGATACATGATATTTATACCTGTTTGAGGAGGGGAGGGGAAGAAAAGAGTGAGGGGTAAGGTAGGCGGGGACAAGAGGGGAAATATGGAAAATCATGCAAATCGAAACCGACAGCAGCATAACAGAATATGCAGAAGAAGAAGACCGAATTAATTATAAAAGGAACTTGAAATATTGGGACAATATTGAGGGGAGGAAAATTAAATAATATAAAACTAGAGGTGTAAAGAAGACAGATATTTTAGGTTTATGTGAGGTGAGATGGAAGGATAGCGGCGATTATTGGAGGGATAGTTATAGAGTAATATACATAGGAGGGAACGAGAGTCAGCAAAGGGTTGCAATAATGTCGAATAAAAAGGTAGGAAGAAGCGTAGTCAACATAGAGCAAGTAACAAATAGAATATTACTAGTAGAGATAAAAGCAGAGCTGACAGACTTGGTCATTGTTCAGGTATACATGCCACCAAACAATCATAATGAGGAAGAAGTTGACAAAATATAAATGAAAAGTTAGCGGACATAATTGCGTGTATTCCTGCTGGTAAAAATTTGATAGTGATTGGGGATTGAAATTCGACGGCAGGCGAAGGAAGAGATGGTGATGAAGTTAGGGACTACGGTTTAGGCACGAGGATTGACCGCATGGAGAAAGCAATTGAGTTTTATAGAAGACAGGGGTTAGTCTTCACCAACACTTGGTTTATGCACCACAAAAGTCGCAGGCATATATGGAAAATGCCAGGTGACTTAGAATGTTATCAGTTAAATTATATGTGCACAAATGAGTTAGGCACAGATTTAGGAACAGTGCGATCAATTCGCACAGTTTCCCGGGAACGGATTTGGATTCTGATCACAATTTAGTAATAAAGAAGTGTAGTATTCAATTCAAAAAGAGAAGTCAGGAGAAGCGGACATGGATTGTATCAAAATTAGCTGGATTAATGAAGGGCTTTTACCTGGTTGTAGAGGAAATGAGTGGGGATAGCAGCTGAATACTAACGAGGAAAAATGGGAATATATCAAAAAAGGATGTTGAAAGCCACAAATCAAATTCTAGGAAATGTTAATAGTACAAGAAAACTATGGCTCTTGGATGAGACGATTAGAAAGATAGATGAGAAGGAATGAAGAATTGGAAGAATTTAAATACAGGATAGATGAAGGAATTGGAAGAATTTAAATACAGTTAGGTAGAAGGATGTACAGCAGTTATAAATAAAGCGGGAAAAATACTAGTCAAACCAGAGAAGATTCAAGAGAGAATGAAGGAATATATATGAGTAGAAGAATTCTATGGTAAAAAACTTAGACCTGCAAAGTTAGGCATATAAAAATAATATATCGTACATGAGGATAGCATGTGTTCAGACTTAACCGACGGTGAGATAGAGAGAGTACGTATTAAGGTAAATAAAATTAAGTACAGCCGAGGGGGTAGTCACTCCTTAAACTACACAAAAGTGTGGAAAAATGTGAGAGGAACAGTCTTTAGGAACTAAATTATAGCATTTACGAGAGAAGAATTTGGCCGGAAGAATTCGTCAGACCAGTGTTAGGTCCTATTCCAAAAAAGGTAAAGGCTATATATTATGAGAACCACAGAACAATAAATATAATTTCGCACGTAGCTTAAGTGGTTTTCAGGATCATCAACAAGAGGATGGAGAGCAGGGCAAATGATTACTTAGGGGATGCATAGATTGGGTTCAAGAAGGGGAGAGGCGCGCGTGATGCCATCGGAGCAATGAGATCACTAATCGAAATGAACATGGAATACAATCAGGACGTGTTTGCCTGTTCCGTCGATTATGAAAAGGCATTTGATGAAGTGAATTGGGAAAAACTAACAAATATGATGAAAATAGGAACTAGATTGGAGGGAAAGGAGGCTAACCGCAACCTGTACATGTCTCAGACTTCTCAGGTGCGAGTGGGAGGCGGAGAGTCCGGATGGGCAATGCCAGGAAGAGGAGTGGGGCAGGGTTGTCCATTATCACCGGTGCTGTGCAACGTATATGTAGAGGAAATGATTGAAAAGGCTTGGAAAGAACTGGAGATGGGAATGAAAGTTGGTAGGGAATGCATAAAATCAGTTGTATTAGCTGATAACCAAGCTTTACTTTGTCAGTCAGCAAAGGGATTGTATGAGGTTAAAAGGAACTTAACATTTCCACAATGACGATTGTAATAAGGGATTGTGGTTACCATATTGAAATAGGAGGGCAAAACCTAGAGCAGGTAGAACAGCTTACGTATCCCGGAAGCATTTTTAACAAAAACGGTTAAAGTAGTCGAGAAATCGAGAAGAAAGTAGTAAAGTAGCAGAGAAGAATTGCGTTAGGCAACGAGGCTTTCACAAGGAGATGGGAGTTTATGACAGGGACGTTGAGTAAGGATGTTGGAAAAAGGCTAGTAACGTTGATACATAGCGCACGGCGCGGAAACGTGGTCACTGATGCTTTTCTGAATTTTCTTCTGAATTCGTGCAAAAAGAAAATGATGAAATTTAGTTGTGTTATTGTAACCATACTTTTGGTAATGAAATACATACATTTTCACTGAAATAGATTATTATATGGTATATTTGTAATACTGGACCCGTCTTTTTTCAGACGCCTGTTTCCGCAAACCACCAAGATTATCCAATTTAAAAAAAGAGAAACATATTCGCTTAGAAACCACCCGTAATAATTAATACTGTTAATGCAATAGAGCTGAAATATAAAAAAATGAGATAACTTGAAATATGCGTAAGGCGTTAACATTTTGAAGGACGATTACGCGATTTTTACGATTTATAGTTCCAGTTTGTGTGTCACTCAAATATCAGTGAAATCGGTAAACATTATTTAACTTCATACAATCAAGTCCAAAGGTAAAATTTTTTGGAATTAATAAAATGATGATTGTTTCAAGTATTTAAACTCTAGGTACATTGCATCCACTCATTACTTGTATCATGAATTCAATGGTTTGAGGGTATACTTTGTGAAAGCTCATAATCAATGAATAAAGAAACTTAGTATTTTTCAAACAAAAAACTTTTTTATACTATTACCGGTTTCGACGCATAGGCGGCATCATAAAGTATACCTTATAATGTTGCCTGTGGGTCGAAACCGGAAGTAGAATAATAAAGCTTTTGAGTAAAAAAATACTCATTTCATTATTCAGTGACTTAATATCATCCTTGGCATTTTGTTAATTGACTTTGTGATATTTCAGTGAAGTATTCATTATTCGTGGATCTTGTTTGCAAGCTTGTACAATCAGTGCCTCCGCAATGAAAACAATACTGATATCTTAGCACATTTATGATGTAAATATAGTATTCACTGTTTCTTAAACATGCCTACGACAGCCCAATTCATCACCGAATGAGAATATGATTCTTTTTATTCCTACCCATTATTGAATGAATGCGCGATAGCTAATTTATTCTGGATAAGTACATATTTGAGTGATTAATCACGTAATTCACACTTAACTTTTTCAAAAAATCCAAAATTCAGCCTTCTACATATCCTCATATGCCCATACTCAATCCCGATCTGTTTGCTGCTCCCCATCTCGCAGTCATCCACGTGACCTCGTGAACAAAACGCAGTCATTTTGGTCACGGGAACGACCTGTTTTGCACTAGTAGTACCACAGGGTTGACACCAGGTGGCATGCCCCGCCCTGCCCTGGGCACTCATAGCCGCGCGGCCAGGAAAACACTGATGTCAGTGCACGCCCATGCGCAGTTTTCATTTGTGTTTAAAAAATGACATAAATTGAGCGTCGGGTTTCCCTTACCACTGCAAACATGTCAACGTAGACTGCATAGAAAATAGAGGGTACCACACCAGTGTCTGATTCGCTGCCAGTGTGGATGACGTGCAATTCAATGGGCATCGCAGACGCAGATTCGGCTTCATGATTAAGTATTGAAAAGTGGTCGATTAATTGGTCTCCTTTCTCACTTTTCGCGGAGGGAGATAGGTGACCGAGAATACCAAGTGCTATACACCTTCCGCTAACGGGAGCGAGGACGCCTTGGACGAGAGCGGGCGAATGACCATGGAGGAGCTACAAGAATACGCGCCCGAGGTAAGAGCCTCGTACACCCCCTCACCTCTTCAGGCCTTTCCTCCAGCCTCCACCTCAAGCCCCATTTTCCAGCGCCCGTCTCCAACCCCCGCCTCCAGCCTCCACCTCAAGTCATCGAGGTGTCGGGGCTCATGTCGAAGTTATTATGTCCACCGTTTAATTGGGCAACATTTTGCTAAGTTGATCCAAGACTCGAGGAATGTTTTCAAAAGTATTTTAAATAAATAACTCCGAATGAAATTTCTCATGAAAATAAAAATTCTGATTTTTCTATCACTTTCACCCAAGTTAAGCGGAGACGATTAAGTATGAAAAACGCAGATGTTTTAGCTTCTTCACAAGTGACGGTGGAGTTCCAAGTTAACTTAAGAACCTATTCTTCTCTATCACCAATAAAAATGTTATGCTTCTCAATATATTCTGAGTACTCTGTTCCAGTGTTCAGCTTACTTTGTTACCTTACTAATTAAGTGGCTGAAAATTAAACTGAAACTGTCTATCTCAACGACAAAAATGCCTAAGTGAACTAGTCCTATTTGAAAGAGAAATGAATAGCTCCTTCCATTCCAAATATTTCAAAACACGTTTCAACTAAAATTTCGAGACAGTTCACAGTTATTTACGGTGTTTGTTCTTCATCCGGGAGCCTAAAGCCATGATGAAAACACACGCACATTCCTGCATCCAAGGTAATAAAAGATTGATTGAAAGCACGAATGGAAAAAAATATATATTTCATCAATTCAAAGAGGCTGAGGAGAGGTGTTAATAAAGAAGCACTATCGGTGATGAGCAACGGATGAGTAATGCAGCATCCACCCCCACCTTCATCCTCCTCCAGTGGAGAGATTCGCTTGATCTCCGCATTTGTGGACTTGGGATAAGGTTTATGAAACACTCTTTCACACCATAGTAATAATAATAGTAATAATAATAATAATGGTAATAATAATAATAGGAATAATAATAATAGTAATAATAATAATAGTAATAATAATAATAGTAATAATAATAGTAATAATAATAATAATAGTAATAATAATAATAATAGTAATAATAATAATAATAGTAATAATAATAATAGTAATAATAATAATAGTAATAATAATAATAATATTAATAACAATATTACCAATAATAAAAATACTGTAAAGTGTGATCCACAACAAGGCTTACCTTGTGGAATGGAAATAAAATCAATACAATTAATCTAGAATTTCTATTCAAATTGTGAGAGAATTTGTTGGAATTAAAGTTCTGAAATGAAGATAAATATTTTTAAAAGTAATCCTTTCTTAATTTGTGTCCATTCACGCTTTCAACCAACTCTTAACCAACTCAAGTTAATACTTATTATACTGTGGTACACCTCCAACAATGAAATTTTTCACATTGATTTCAAACTATGCCCCTCCTTCCAAATGTTATTACCTATTCTTTAATATTTTTACCTTTCCATTTCGATAAAAAAAGAAGACATTTGACTTTTCCACATATATTTTTTTAATACGACCTAGGTTTCGTCACAGCGTAACGTCTTCAGATGGAAGAACATCTACACCTGAAGATATTACGCTGTAACGAAACCAAGGTCGTATTATAACTATTTTATAAAGCCAAGTGTCATCTTTCGTCTTACGTCTATGGTTGCCTATTTTATAGTAGTAGATGTTTCTTCTAATGTAAACTCCTATTCACGATTATTATTGTTCTTATTGCATCCTTCATGCTTATTCCATGGCTGATAATCATGCTGCCAACAAACTAAAACACTTCCACTTCTTCCAGTGTGTATTTCCTAGTCTTTATTACAGATTAATTTCTTTATTTCGACTTATATTATTTTCCTAAGTTTCAATCGTCTTCTTCGTGAATGTTAACTTTTTTATCTTCTTTTATATATTTGCCTAGTACCTCGCTCAGGTCTTCTTCCCTCTCTAAAACTATACCTTCTATGACTTCCGAAAATTTCAGATTACGTACATACATATTTTAACCATGTAATCGTGCGCCACCTCGTTCTTGCTTTTACTACTTAGCATTACGGTACCATACACCGTGTATCGTTCTCCTGTCGTTGTAATTCATCCCATTTTCTTTTCGGCGAATCATCATGTTTTTGTTGACACCATAAAAAGCTTTCTCCAGATCAACGAGTGCGATAAATGTTAAGGAGTTTCCATAGATCAGCAGGGTAGGTACTTGTGGTATTCGGAAAGTACCGGTGGTCATGACACGTGCATCTCGATTCCAACTGCTCGCAAAAATGAATTGATACATAGAATAAATATTATGACTTTAAATTGCCGAAACCCACAAAATTAAAGACCAGAATTGGAACATTTGAAAGTGCAATTATAGACATCGTCACGGGAATGAAAAGTTGCCTTTCAGAATTATTTACCAGAAAGCGAGGTTTTTCTGAAAAGTTTCACATGTATCAGTAGAATAATAGAACTAATAGGCTAGGTCAAGGATGGCAAACCATTTCACAATTGAGTGCCTAGTTTTATGCCCATTATGAGAGTATACTCTAGACTCGCGTGCCAACCCATCGGGTGATCAGCGTGGATCCAGCCCGTGGTATCCTCCCAGCTCTGTGTACCAAAATAATTGCTTTGCGTGCCACTTTGGGCATGCGTGCCATAGGCTCGCCACCCCCGGTCTTAGTGGAGGAATAATCAACGCAGTTAGCTCACAACACAGTAGTTTATAGTTTCGAGTGCGACGAAATCGACATGGAAAGTGCATTGAGGTACGTGAAGAATTATAATCATATAAGTTATTAATGCGTTCATTAAACGGACTACTTGTCTCCGACATGGATATTTTCTTATAGATCGATGAACAAATAGCCACATCCTTCAAGTAAATAGCAACAGTATATTGTCACTATTAGGGACCAAAAAACTATATTAGAAGAAAAAATTTAATTTTACAACAATGATTATGGAAAAGCGTAAAGTTTATTTATTCCATAAAGGGAACAAAAATGGGCTTTAGAAGAAAAGAAAATACAAACTGCCCTCACTCAGTTTAAAAATTGACGCTGCTGCCATCGAACAAACGGGTAATTGAAAAAATATATTACACGTGATGGGAGAGTATTTATATCATGCATGCAAAAAATGATAATAGCCGACCAAATTGGTGCAAAAAATAAGTAAGCAGGCAAAGAAAGTTTATCTCATATTTTGAGAATGATTTTAGAAGCATTTCTATTGAAGATGTCAGAGGGTAAACTCGTAAAATGCCGAGGAAAAACGATAATAATTTTGTAAAAACCTATGTAACTTTAAAATTAAATAATACACGAAGAGGAGGAAGCGTTTAGAGGACGATTATAAAATTATTTTGGTATAAATTGAGGAAAATTCAAGGGAAAGGTCCATCTATCTGCCCAGCGTCCAAACGATCCACCTCAAGCGAGAGTTTCGTCGACTCCCGACGCCAACGTTGATCCCCTCTTATATGACTCAGCGGGGAATATCCGGTTTGCTAGGCCAGGACTTAGGGATTGTGGGTTGAGGTTTTGTTTTCCTCCTTTGTTTTGGACGGTTCAAGTAAGTCCATGATGGCTTCACTTAGATCTCCCGCCGCGTTGCTTGACAAAGCTCCAAATTGCGGAAGTCTAAGTGCCCCTCTCCCCGAATTGGACACGATCGTGTAGGGCTTCAATTTAAGACTCAGTAGTTCCTAATTGAGATGGAGCTTCGGGTGGGAAATTGGAAACCCACCGTATCAAAGGAGCTAACACAGGCTCGCCCGTCTGCAGAAAACAGCTGGGTGATCGAGGACCTGCCACTGGCTCCGTCTTCTAATGAAGGTGTGGTGTGTCTCCTTAAGTCTGAAGATTGGAGGGTTGTCTCTCATCAGTGTAAGGTAAGGCGGGGGAAATTAGTATCAAGAAGCTTCAACGTCTAGCGGATATTTAATGCCTTGCGACATAGTCCTACGTTAAGGAAATGTTGGATTCTTTTCGTCTTGGTGTACATACATAGGCGGCGGGATTTCCTAGGAGACGCACGCGGTGAAGGCGACAGTCAGGGATACCGGTTGCTCTAAAATACGAACTCCGGATCTTGTGAAGATAAACGACGCCTCGCAACTTGAATCTGAAGAGTGTCTGTTCAAGTGCAAGGAGTGGACATTGGGCGTTAAAAGGATGGAGGCTGATTAACTTAAATTAAATCTTCAGCATCGATGCGCGCCTTGACCGTAGAGGGATCGTTTGGAGCTGTATAGCGAGTATCTATCGAAAAAGGTCAGGTTTTTCTCGAGGAAATGGAGCAGTTATGTTGATCTGAAGCCTGCCTTCTTATTGTGTCAGAAAAACCAAATTCATTCCGGGGTCAAATAAACCGCAGAGGCATCTGAGTTAGTAGTGCGTAGGAAACACGAACACACCCCGAGTTTTTAGCATAGATTGTAGGCTAGACTGTAAGTTAAATATTGGGACATTTTTCAGTAGTAAGAAAATAAATTATTCGAAAGTATTGTGACGATAAATTAAAGTCATTTTGGCCCAACTTTACGGAAATTGGGGGAGGCAGCCCAGTGTACATTCTAAAGCGAGCGAATGGCGAAATCCGTAAATACAGTACATAAAAGCCAGTATATTAAATCAAAATTTTCAGAGGGTCTACACGAACAATACAAATGACAATATTTTATCTTCTCTGGTACCTGGTGATAGTATGCTGGGCATAATTATTTCACAGAAAAGCATTTCCAAACAATTTCAAAGCGTAAAGACGTATAAAGCCCCAGTTCTGGAAGAAAAGCCCTCCTAAATCATTAATGGTCTTGCCCCAGAAGTAACACCTTACTTTTAAAGCAAAGTCTGTAACTGAGGAATCAATGCCTTGAGACTGGAAGAAGGCTATCATCATACCAATCTACAAAGGAGGCGATCGAGAGGATCCAAGTAATTGAAGGCCACTATCATTAGAGTCGATATGCTGCAAAATCTTAGAGAAAAATCTTATATTAGTTAACATCGCCATGACCTTACCCGACAGTAGCGACATACAATTCCAAAGGAAGAACGCGCTTAGATATAGTAGATCACGCGGCACACGTTGGGGTCTTTTTATTCACAATACGCTTGAATCAGGAGAGAGAAATACTCCGGTGGTTGGGATTTTCTTAGACTTCAATGAAACCTTCGACTCAACAATAGGTAAACTAAAACATTAATTTATAAAAATAAACTTATGCCATAAACAAGGAGGTATAAAAAAGATTCAACCGCATCGTAAACAGAATATATTAGCATTTGGCATGATCTCTGAAAAGATAATTTTAACATCCGGCGTCCGCAGGCAATTGTTATAGGGCCCCTACACTGCCTAACCTACATCTACGTATATCTGTTAACATAGTCTGACCCCTGATCGTTCGCAGGCAAAAGGGCAAAATATATTTGTCGGTCCTACACTTGAGCTATCTAATGGTATTTTCATAATCTCTCCTGCCGTAGTACCATGTACAATGGGGCCAATTAAAAAAATGTCCAACATCTTCGCTGAAGAGACCTCTTCCCAATTTATGCATTTATATAGTTCAATCCCCGCCCCATGAGTTATTCCCAACCTAGTTCCTTTTAAAATTTATCAATAACAACGTGTTACACATTAAGATCCTCTAGGCAAAACCCCCCCACCCCACGCCCTTGCGGCGGCTTGCGGGGTATTATGTAGATGTAGATGTAGGCTACACAAGATCTAATTCGGCAATCAAACTTCTACAGGATCATATACGATACTAGCAAGATATTGTTAAATAGGTCAAAATAGTGAACGATAGTATCGCTCCTAAATACTCTTGTCACATATCCAAAATATAATTCTGAAAAATCCTATAATCTTTTTCGCTTTCTCAAATACTCACTGCGCATGTTTTACCTAGGTATGAGTAATGGTAAAGCCGGAATATTTATTCAAAAGTACACTTACCATTCGGTAGTTTTGATGTGGTGGGCGTGCAAAAGAAAACTAGTCTTATTCTCAAGATCCAATGCGACATACCTTTTCAAGTTTAATTTTAGTACCCATTTTTCGCACCACCACTGAATTGCATTAAGGTCATCTGCCTATGCTTACTACTCTCTCCTCAGGTCGATAGGTATCTAGGTAAACGACACGGTGGTATACAGGGAAATAAGGTGCCAACTAGATCGCGAGCTACTCTCTAGAGACTTAGACAATATCTCGGAATTGTGCAATAAATGGGGATTAACACTTAATATAGATAAATGCGCAGTTTTGAAATTTTGGAACAAAGGAAGCGAGGAACAGGATATAAACTACAAAATAGAGGGTTCAGTACTGACTACGGCCAATCAAGTGAAATATTTGGGGGTTGTTCTAACACCACGCCTTTCATGGGGAGCACATATCAGGACAAAATACGGATCAGCTTTAAAGAAACTTGGCTTCATAAAACGGGTGGTGGGGAAATGTAATGAAAAAGTTAAAGAGAGGTGTAATTTTGCTCTAGTTAGACCTCATTTGGAATATGCCGCCAATATTTGGGATCCTTGGGAGAAAATTTGGCCAAAAGAATTTTATAAAGTCCAGAGAAAATCCCCCAGATTTGTTAGAAATTGTTATGATAAGAACACAAGTGGACAGGTCTCTTAGGGGATTTAGGCTGGGAACCACTTGAAGTGCGGAGAGAACAAGCGAGGCTTAGACTTTTAGAAAGTTTAAGAACAAACGAGTTTAACTATGACCCTGAAGGAATTATAATGGCCCCACACTACTAGATCCTCACTACTAGGCCCTACACAAGTAGATCAGACCACAGAGATAAAATAAGGGAGATCGATTCCAGTACAGATAGATACAAATACTCATTATTTCCCCAAACAATCCGAAATCATAATATTGAGAAACCGAAGTCACTTTAGAAATATTAAAAACATTGAATTTACAAGTCGGAGCAAAATTAAACATTGCAAATATGTTAGGTATACTTTCAGGTGCATGTTTATGCTAGTTGATAGTGTAGTGTATGCATGTTTGTGGGGTGTAAGTGTTCTTGCATGAATGTATGCGATGTTTTTTTTGTGGATGTATGAATTTGTGGTTTTTGAATGCGGTTTTTATTTATTTTCTAAATTACGGGTGGTGTCATAACACCCCCGCCACACGCCCTCTCAGCGGCTTGCGGGGTATTAAGTAGATGTAGATGTAAACCAGTGCGTAGTCGGCCAATAAGGGAATAATGCAATTTAACACGGTGTCACTGACATTAACGTAATTTTAGGACCATAAGATATGAAAATTCTTTATGGAATAACCGATATGACTTCTCCTGCACTAGAGTTAACATCATCTATTGCTGCCTTTGGTACGCAACCATTTAAAGAGTCTTTAATGCAGCCCAGGATATTTATATATATCCATTGGCATATAGTTTGACGAGTAGCTTGCTGCGCTCAAAACTTGAAATATCTTGTCGAAATCTTTTTTCAAAGCCTATAAAGCCGCACCACCTTGGATATAATGTATCCCTGAACTTATAACGCCTTGAAGGAAACGCGTAAAGTATGTCTCGCATTATCTACCCTTTCGAAAACCGTGATGATTTTTCATAAATAAGTCATGTCTGTCGATGTATCTAATATTAAAATTACAATGATATGTTCCACTATCTAGCTTTATATGCATGTGAGGTGCTGTAATAATTTGATTTTCCCCGTTACCGATTTTAATTCAGGTGTTAGAATAGCTATTTTCCAGTAATTGGGAATTTTGTGATCAACTACGGACTTCTTCAATATAAACTCTGGATACGGTGATATTTAGGAAGCTGTTTCCATACATATTTAAGCTAATATTTGATCGATACCGTAGAATTTATTTGGGTCAATGCATTTCAGTAGGCGTTCTATTTCATTGCGTGAAATATTGACTTCGAGAATCGGATAAAAAAACAGATTAGGTAAGCCATAGGAGATATTCTTCTCGAAAACCAGGTGAAAAGGCTCTGAAAGAAGGAATTTAAGACGTTTTCCTTCTCTAAACAGCTGTAAACTCTTTCGCCTCTATTGTTTTTGAATAAGCTAACTATTGACGTATTTTCCTGAACCTCCCTGACATATACTTTTGGATTTCCGTTTAATTTTTCAACTGTTTTGTTTCTTTAAAATTCGTTGAACACCTTTTAAGCTGCTGGTCTGTCAAATGTGCATCCACATAGACGAGATTAAGGCTATAATAATGGTAGAGAACACTCAATTAAACTCATTACACCGAAGTACTAATTAATGCCTTCATTATATCGCCATATAAAACTTTTCGGATAAGGTAAAGGGGATAGACTTCAGCGGCCATAGCATCAGGGACATTTTTTTTCCTTAAGCAATTCGCGATCAAAACAAAAGCAAAGCTGAACAAAGAAAGCTTCGGTCGATGAACCGATCTGTGGGCCATTACCCTCGGAAACTTATCCGTTTAATTACTGAAGCATATTGACCCAAAACACCCTACCACACGCCTCCTCGTGCGGGGTTTGGCGGAGATGAGATAAATTCTGTTTTTTAAACAATCGTGGGGGAAGGTTTTGGGACCGCGTTCAAGGTATAGCAAATTGGCCAATATTTTTCGGGATATTGGAAGGTATTCATTAAAATACGGCTAAGCCTCTCCATTACTCTTGAATTCAATACACGCATGATGTCTCGCAGAAGGTACTACTTAATATACGCGGTCACAAGACGAGGGTTTACCGTCGGCGATAGTTTAGTTTTTTTCTTTGGGGAATATCACTAAGGAAAATTTCTCTAGACACGTCGGAGTAGTTATTTGTAACTTTCGGAGAGTAAATAATCAAGCCATCCAACGCAACGTAATTTGTAGAAGAAAGTTTGACGAGATTTAACGAAATGTGTCATATTTTCCAAATAAAGAGAAAAAGTATTCATCGCAGTTGTTTCAAAACGCAGTAGTTGTCATAAATTTGACGACAGCGATAGTTGGTGGAACGTGAGGGATTGTAAACACAGAAACTTCTTCTTACTTTTCAATTTAAAGATCCCCTGACCCTAACAAAAATATTTCATCAATGATCGATGATCAAGTACCTAATCTCATTACTAATAGTGTATTTACTGCCACCGGCGACTTTGATTAGGAGAGCTATTGTTCAGGAAAACCAGAAAATAGCGATTCATGTGAAAAATGCCTGAAAATATTCGCCAAATTAACGTTATAACGTGTAGATTGACTGAAAGTAACTGCATACTCGACATTTTTGGGACTGATTCCCATTACGGTGACGGAATAACTGAGGGAATTAGTGGTTATAGACCTATGTTGGTAGAATGAAAACTAAGCTCGCAAACGTGATAATTATCAATAAATATGAATTATGTGTAATTAATAAATGGAACACGTATATGCTTCGGGAGTCATTAAAACAAAATCAACAATTATTAAAGTAGAAACTCAGTGCGTTCATAAAGAACATATTTGAAAAATATATTTTCATATTTTACATTACGTGACATAGGAGCTTAATCCGTGCAGACACGCGCATTAATAATGTACCTTGAGGCGGTGAACAGAGAATTGAGACAGGCCTTAAACAGACAAAGAGAAGTTCATTAAAATTGTTGGAAGAATTTAAAAATTTGAGAGGAAATGGAACAAATACATCAGAACTTAAACTCGTTGAACATCGAGTAAAGAGGAAAAGGGAGAGAGTTTCGTATTTTGAAAACTAAAATATTTGCACTCATTTAGAGGATAATTGAAAATCATTTTGGTCCGACGTGAGTAAGTAAATACAAAAGAGACGTCTATTTGACTTTCTTTATGAGGAGAAATTGGGGGCATTTTAAAAGGCAGTCTAAACAAGATCAATATACTAAACATTAATGCCCCACATCTATAGTAAAAATATTAGTGCACAAACAAAATTGTTCACGCACCTGAAGAGCTCATGAGCAGGATATTACTATCCCAGCAAAGAATAGGAAACAGTTTAGAAATTTTTGAAAAGCAAAGCCACAGTTCCGGAAAACATCCCCAGTAGGATACTATAGAAACTTGCTGAAGTCGGAACCTTGTTTAAATGCTATTATTTTTAGAAGTCAGGAGGAAACGTATGCTGGCTCAAATAAGACCCCTCTACAAAGGCGGCCATAGGAATTTCCCCAGGAGCTACAGATCCGTGTTTTTAAAATCAATTTCCAGAAAAATCTTAGATCATATCCTATTTAATATTATAATGATTTATACCTTGGCTTGCGCGGGTTTAGGAAAAGCAGCTAGTGTGAAACTCAAATATGTCATCTTATTTATGAAATCGGGGAAGAAATCTACAAGTAGACGTAGTATTTTTAGTTTTAAAAAGTACCTCTACAAGATCCCTCGCGAGAAATTTATACAAGCATTGAGATATCATATAATTAATGAAATGACCTCCTTACTTAGGCACATTTTCATCAATCATAAACAAAAACTAGTCATCGAAGGGGTCAGTTCATTAGAGGCTGAAGAAGGCAGAAGTGTTAAAGGCCACCTATTGTACTAAATATACATTGACGACTTATGTGTCGACGTTAGCAGCAAACTTGGATTATTTCTTCAGTCGACACAATGATTTAACAGAAATTGGGTCACCGGTAGATAGCGTGTTACTCTCTAACGATTTAGACCAGACATAACGGATTACGTTTGTAGATATCCATCTTCGAGTTTGTGAATGTAGTTATCGTTATTTCATTGAAATTATGACTCATGAGTAGATTATCTTCAGAAATTTAAAAAATTCTGCTTCCCTTAAGTAAAGGTGTGGTCAAATATTCCAAGTATGGAAGGAAAGTTCAAAAAATATTAGCTTTGTGCTAATAAGAGAACCAATCTCTTTGCCGCTATAAACGATCTTGAAAAAAAAATATTTCACAACCGTCTCATTTTTCCTGGCGTAGGTGGTATTGTAAATTGAGTAAGGTTAAGTATTGGAGTCACGAGTATTCGGTCGTCAACAAGTTAGACTGGGAGAAACCTGCGTGTTGGCAATTCCTTAGTTCACTTTTTATAAGAGAGAAATGCTTTCACTTTTCCCAGAGCGTGAGGGTGCTGCTTCCGCACCGTGCTAGGATTTGATGTATTAATGCCTTTAAATGTAAGTCTGCTCCTGGCAAGACTGTTCTATTACCACTATTGCCATTCCGGCAATTGATTGCCCATATTTTACTCGGTGCATCACTGAATTCCAATCCAATCTCCTTGGAGTGTGCTTTGCGTAAAAAATATGTCATGATATTTTTCTGACTACTCTTGAGCCATATTTTAATCCACCACAAATTCCCGATGAAAACATTTTTCATCCACTGATCCTCGTTAGCATTTTAGAAAACACATTTTTGTTTAATGTTTTCTGTTTTTTCGCATATGGAACGCTTTTTTTTACGAAAAATGGTAGAAAAATCATTCCACGAAGACTCTCCACCAAGAGCACACCGTGAACAGTGAGTTGGTGTAAGAGCCAACTGCGATAAAAAAGCATAATCATATGGTTATAATTTTCTCTAGTATTTTTTGCATTCCGTCATAGCATACAATTATGTTAATATAGTTTTCCTAGCGCTTGGGTTATTACGAACAAAACGGGTATATTATCTCGACGTTTAACTCTTTTTGTGTTATTAATGTATCGGATATCTTCGTCTATTGTTATTCTTGGAAATGGAAGGCTTTTGTTTTATTTTTAATCTTGTAAATTTTGTTGCCTTCCATTGGGAAAAATTAAGTATTTTTCGCAACATCGGATATCTTTGATATTTTCCTAATGTCATCACAGGAACACACTTAACCAATTACTTTTCAAACGTTAAGACTTCAAATTGTAAAATTACGTTGTGCCAGTTTTCATAATTTTAGATAAAAACTGTTTCAATAAAATGAATTTTATTTCAGGTGATTATAGCAAAAAATTATTTAAATTTTCAAGTAAACTATGCGTCCAACTTTGGTACAATATATTTGAAATCATTCAAAATACGTTCAAAATGTTGTCATTATGAGTACCTTTATCTTTAGTTATTGGAAAAAAATGAGGGATTATATCAATCATTATGAAACTCAGCGATAATGTTTCATGATTTATTCATTCCCTGCTTCTTTTTGCTTGGTTTCATTAATTTTGGAAACTTAGAAAATTATCATGGATTTACATCGAACCACTTACATTTACCTACTCTACTTTGGTTTTCTTTCCTTACGCTACTTACTATTTCGGATGCTTACTCAATCCTTTATTCAACCTTACAAAGAACCACTAAGACACCGGGAGACATTAAGTTTATATTTTCCAGTACTTCCCGGGAACTTGCTGAGCGGAAATTGAATTGGAAAACATGTTGCCTAGGTGCATTATTGAATTTTGAAATAAAATATAGTCGGAGAGTGTAGGGATATGCTTTAAAAGGCTCTCCCGCTATGCGCAACAGACACACGAATTGGGAAATCTTTGTGGACGAAGATTGAAGGAGAGCTCTTGAGCGGCTAACTACTCGCTCACTTCCAGTCCTCGGCAAATCCACTAATTCCTATGTAGTCAATACTAGTGGAAACTGTAGTGCTTTGTGCAAGGAGTAGCAAGTTACCAAATGTTTTCACTTTCAGAGTAAAGTCATGCACGCGTTTCGATCTCTCCAAAATCAAGGGAGTTTTGGCTGGCTTTATGTTTGCATCCCGATCTGATACCTTCAAATGAGAACACCTCGAAATAATTATCTCAAGGGATTTACTTGCATGACCTGAGTTATAAAACGCTTAATTAAAAGCCACTAGATTCACTCTTCTACTAATCTTCTATTTGCCATATTTTTTACTGCGCAAACAAATTTCTCTTGTTATATTGAATTTCTCTTGTTATAGTGACATTAATATGGGGCACAGAATTAAAGGAGATGATTGTTGCTTTGGCGGGGACTTCGAAAGAAACCCCGGGCACTTAGAGCTCTCGGCCCATAGTGCCAAGCCATGTTTAACCTGCATCCCACCAGAAGGCAGTGGGCCAGAGAAACTCCGTAAAAGTATGGAGGTCTCCCATCTAATCTCTACCTTAGCACAAAATTGCTTAACTTTGCTGGTCTAACGGGAACCGCTGTGTCAGAGTGGCAAGGCCCTTGCCCCTGAATTAACGTTTGTAAAATTGTAAGAAATATTGAAAATAATATTTAAGTACATATATACTAAACATTGAAATGTATTTACAAGATAGGTATTTCATACGTATTAATGTCTGCGATCACTTTTAAACAACATTATTAAATTTAAAACTCCTAGTTGGGCGAAGCCTTTCAGATTGATCTATGGGCGCATAGACCGAATTGTTCGATGCACGCCGCAGTGATACTGCAATAGAGTATTGACAAAGTTTTCTCGTTCGCAGGATATAATGGAAAATCAGCTTCCCTTCATTCCTTAATAAGCATTAAAAGAGGCTTTCATTATTTATCATTCTATGTGAACAATCCACATAACATGCCAAATGGTGCCAGTACAAAATCAGAGATTTTTAATTTTTAGTCAGGCTTATTCATGTAGTTGACACGTGGTTTCTATTGAAAAACACCGTAAAAACCGGCTAAGTTTGGCAGTCCCTAAAGCTGAATATTCAATTAAGAATGATATTGACATTTAATGATATCAGTTGTATTAGAATTTGTGAGTATGTATGCACATATATACTCACAAATCCTAATACAAGGCAAGATGCAATAGTGTAATTCTATGAAATTTACTGTCTTTGCCTCATATATAAATATATGATTTTATAGCTGCATAATATATATATATATATATATATATATATATATATATATATATATATATATATATATATATATATATATATATATATATATATTTGCATGTATATACTTTAATTTAGTCCTTGAGTCTCCAGTTCCCATTCTATTCATTCAATATCATTTAATTGGAAAAGAATGAATAAACAATTACTTGAATATGTTTACCAGTGCGTTAAAGCGGATTGATCAAATGATTATGCTTTCGAGTGCAGAAAATATTAATTGGACGAGTAATTTTATAAAATGTAATATCAATATTTGGACCAGATTGCAAAATGATAAAATCCAAATTGATAAAATTTCATCACCATTAGTGGCTCAGATGGCATTGAAACCGAATCAGTTGGAAAGGAAAGAGTACAAATCAACTATTTAAGCAGAGTTTACCATTTTCAGACGTCCTTAGAATGCGACGACAGCGATTTTCTCAGACTTGTTGCTCAACTATTTCTGAAATTGCTTCTTTTTTATTGAAAACAATGCCACGGCTTTTTCTTTTGATAACCCAGTTATCGCATGTGATAGCCGAAAAAAAAGCTGCCACTTTATCCAATGAACCCGACCGAGCCTTGACCACCCAGTAGACCGACTTGAGCCCGTGGATGATCTCCACCGAACTCATTCATTCCCGCGGGCGGGAAAACATCCCAACCGAAGGGTTTGCGAAATTCTTTCCGTATCTCCAGTGCACAAACAGTCCAGCTCTCCACCTCCACTCGGAAGCTCCCCTTCAACTTTTTCTTTCGTTGCATTTTCAAAATGCCCCCCTCCCATACCGACCCGTCATGCCTCCCTCTCCTCACTCCTCCCCCCCACACCCTCGGCCGGTCTCTCCCCTCCCCCCGGCCTCCATCCGCAGCATCTGCGCGCCCTTCTCTCTCCCTCCAATCAATACCTCCGCTTCCTCCACTCGGTAGGCCCTCCTTCCCCGCCTCCTTCCGCCCTTCCCCGCCTCCTCCCGCCCTTCCCCGCCCTCCCATTCCCGCACTCCGCCGCCGACAATCCCCCCCCCTATCCGACGGCCTCCACCAGGGGGGGACGGCCCCCGAACGCCTCTGCTGGACACTTGCACGCGCGCGCCCTCCGGCGAGCGAGCCTGGAGTTGCAGAGTGGCTGGAACACTCCTGGAACTGCCGCGTAATTATGGTGATCCATCCCTCACACCCACCTCGCCCCGTCGTGAGCACCACTGGGGCGAGGAGGGGGTGTTTCGGCCCCCCTTCCCCCCTCAGCGCAGCTGTTCGGTAAGGAGGAGAGCGGCTACACCTCGGCCCATCCATCCGACGGGGGTTCTTTCCGACGGAGTGCTTCCAAGGTGCTCGCGGGAAGATCCGCACATCTCTCTCCCACTGAGTGCCCTCACTCCTTGCCCTCCCCTTTCCCCCCATGCCGTTCATTCGCCGCGTCGTCCCAACCCGCCCGCCCCTCCCAGGGCACCGTTTCCCCGCGAAACGGATCGAAATTCCTCCGAACCCCGACACGCTCCACTTGCGAGCGCTCTGCTGGCATAGTCATCTTTTTTTCTTTGTCGCTCGAGACTCTTACTGATGCACGCGGGGCGGCGGGGTACTGTCTTGGACTCGCGTCCGCCCCCGGATTTCCATGACCCGCGAGTGATCAAATACAAGAAACGTTGGCGGGTTCGCATCGTCGCCGGGAGGGCCGGCGCTGGGAGAGGGCTCCGGTTGTGCAGCGGTGGGCACGGAGGCGGCTACCGGAATGGGGTCGGGGCGACTGCATCGAGGTGAAAAGGAACCGATGCACCCCGCCGCGAGATACGAGCATACACCCAAGCCTCCCGTCCCCCTGTCCGCGTCTCCGCGGCTCCACGGGGTCCGAGTGACCGAGGGGGTGGGGGTGCAGCTGCCTTAACACCTAAAGAGCCGTTTGGCTCGGGGTGAGGAGCTCCAAGTAACAGTGTGCCGATGAACAATGCAGGAACAGACATGCCCACTATCAGTAATGCGTGATCGTCATAAGAATTGAATCGGGGGCCGCGGAATGAATTTGGATATCACTCGTAGATGAATGCGCAATGATTTCGCGAAAACACGCAATGAGTTAATGAAACTGGTTATAGCAAATAATTACGTTCATTAAAGTTAAAGGAATCGGATTCATTAAGAATAGAATGGATTAATACAGACGGAATAAGTATCGTATACATAGTAGGGACTAGATTGCGTTAGTCAACACTAATATAGACAGGCACCTTAAAAAGGACTCTCACATGTATTCCGAAATTTTAGGTGGCCCAACCACCTTCCTCCGTGGACTGAGGAGGAGGAACGAGAGGCGTGGAATTTTAGAGCCCGGAATTACCCAGGGATTAATTTTAGACATTAATCACCCCACCCTCTAGAATATTTCATTCCCCCCTCCTCTCCCAAACCTTTCCATCTCAATTCCACCCATCCAAAACCTTCCCCTCAAATACCTTCCCCCACCCTCCCCTTCCATCCACTTCCCTTCTCTGGTTAGTTGAGGGCAGCACATTGATATATATATATATATATATACATATATATATATATATATATATATATATATAAAACCATAAACCATAAACACAGTAATCAACCCGAAGGTCGGTTTAGTAGGTGATGGTAGAGATCACCCAGTACTAAGCCCTATACGGCGTGTGAAACTCACACATCAGGGTAGGGGGGCCAATTCCTTTCCCTGTGCCGGTTATGGTTTCCCAGGAGGATCTGGTACCCGAAAAATCACTTAGCTTGGGTGGAGCTGCAGGTGCCCAGAGTGCCTAGCCCGGGAATCGAACCCGGGACCCTCCGGTCAGTAGTCCAACGCTCTACCCCCTGGACTACCCCGACCCACACACACATATATATATATATATATATATATATATATATATATATATATATATATATATATATAATATCTGTTATATTTTGTCTTATATATGTATATATACATAGAAATGTGCATACATTTATATAATGTAAATTCATCTATATATATTTTATGTGTACGCGTGTGGCAAGCGTCTCACGAGTTTGCATGTATTTGTATATATATTGTATATATACGAGTATATATGTTGTATAGATGGATATTTGTATTTTTTGTTTATGTATACACACACACATTCAAACACGAGAACCCACTATTTGGCGAACAAATATTCATTCAAATGAAAAAGGATATTGGGAAAACTTTCCATGTGAATATATGTATATATATATATATATATATATATGTATATATATATTCATATATATATATTCATATATATATATATATATCTAATTTTTTAATATGTTACATTACTAACTAGAGGCCCGGGATTCCGGGTTCGATTCGCAGGCAAGCCTCTCTGGGCGCCCTCAGCTTCTCCCAAGTTTCGTAATTTATTGTGTATCGGATCTTCCTGGAAACAATGGCCGGCACAGGGAAGGGAACTGGTCCCCCTACCCTTTTGTGTGAATTTTACACGGCGTCAGGCCTCGTATTATATGAACTCTAGCTTTCTTAAGACGTTGAAATCAGACACATTGACCAGAAGTACTTCAAATACCTTTTTCGTATTTGTATTTTTTTTTAAAACACAGTAATCAACCCGAAGGTCGGTTTGGTAGGTGATGGTAGAGTTCACCCAGTACTAAGCCCGACGGCGTGTGAAATTCACACATCAGGGTAGGGGGGCCAATTCCTTTCCCTGCTGTATTTTTATTATTTTTACTTATTTATTATGTTTACTATTTTAAGAAATTTCGTCATTTTTTCTTATTTTTATTATTTCTATTATTTTTATTAATTTTATTATTTTTATCATTTTCATTATTTTTCTTATTTTTATAATTTTTCTTATTTTTCTTATTTATATTATTTATATTATTTTTATTATTTTTCTTATTTTTTTATTTTTATTATTTTTATTATTTATATTATTTTTATTATTTTTTATTATTGTTTTTTCTACATTGACCTCTTTTAACACTTCATGACTTTCGCTGGCGACGCCACCCAAACACCTGAATATCATATTTAACCGGACCTGGTATTCTTTTAAACCTCCCCCACCACTTTATCCGAAAAGCCAGACGCCATTTCTGCAAAAAATTACCAAAATGGGTGAAAGGAAAGGGTAATTTTCCATCATACAAGGCAAATAATATAATTTATCAGACATCAAAACGTCGGTCACACCATATCTTCTCGTACACCCCACATGACCCCATTCCATAATACAACTTAAATTATGTCTCACCTGTTGAAATTTGGATCAATGGAAGTCCTCTCCCTGTAAAAAAATTAAAAAATCGTCATTAAATCCCTTAAGTCGTCTTAATTAAATATTCTTCCAAAAATATATTGGCGTAATAACTGATGACGCCCAATGTACCTAGCATCATATCCGCTATCAAAATATTCACCGCACTGATCGAACATTATTCACCACCCCATTTCACCACCAACTTCATCAAAGATGCCCACCACTTCATTCGCATGCCTCAACCGTCCCAATCCCAATGCAAATTTACTTATGGTCACGATTGATTTCACATCCCTCTGCACCTCCATACCCCGAATAGATCTACAATGTATCCGCTACTACCCTTCCGCCTTTCGCCACGCAATCCCTCAATCGAATATCTGAAACCCCCCAGATTAGCAATTACGAAAAAATACCTTCTCTTTTCATAACACATTTTTCCTTATGAAAAACACGTCTCCACATTTGCGTTCCACATGGGTCTTTAGCCAACCTCTTCATGGGTCACCTCAAAAACCCTTTCCTCCATAAGCAGTATCTCAAACATGTCATATGGGTCCGTTGCGTTGACGATGCCTTCGTTCTTTCATGCCACTCATTAAATTGAAGTGAAAATCTATCCGGTTTTTACCATATATCTCTATAGTATTTATCTTTATATCTATCTTCACTGCCTATCTTTATCTGTAGCTATCTTTACATACGAGTGGATCCCATAAAGAGGCTGCCCTTCTTAGCTAATTATCCGAGAGTTGCTTTCATGTTAAAATACTTACAATCTGCAAACGGTGAGAGATCTGTAGGTACGGCTTGTATATGTAGTTCGCTAATTTATGCTTTCTATTAATATCCCTTACTTAATCTTCACACCGCCGTTAGCATGGCAGGTGTGAAGATTAAGAAATCCAAGCAAGCATCCCCTCGCCGGACCCTCCCATCGCCTGCCTCCCCGGGTTACTGCCCCTGACTCACTGCTCACCCCTCCCCCTTCCGTTCCAACACTCACGTCCCGTCTCTCTGCCCTTTATCGCCTTTCTACCCCACCCTCACTGAAACCCATTCCTCGTCTACCCATCTCCCGCCGGCCGCGCTTGACCGAAAGCAGACAAATGGGTATTCTTTTTCTGCGTGTGTCACAAGAAAACTCAACAACGCCAAATTGGTCAAATTTTCATTATCAATTTGTATACTTAAATGTTTGCGGTTTAAAAGCTTTCGAAAGATGAATTGCGAGAAGTTGACTTTGTATATAAAGGAATGTGGTGACCTGGGATCAGGGGAGATTTTTTGAGCGTAACGGTGATTAGTAACACTGAAGAGAGTGGGAGTGGATTCCGCATATGAAAAAAGTGGCAAAGGTTAGAAAGAGGCATATGAGTTTTTTCGAAGGAAGTACAATTGGTATTTTGAGGAAAAAAATATGGAGCGAAAAGGGAGCAACATGTACACCTTGGACTGTTGCATGTTGAGGAAAGTGAAGACGGGGGGGCGAGAAGTAGGGGTCTTGTGGATTGTTTTGTCGCGCAAACCTGCGGGACGCTAGAAGGAGATAAAAGGGCTGGCAAAGGAAAATGGGCGGATTCACAACGTTTACAATAGGAGTAAATTCCCTTTAATATCTTTCAAATTTAGTGATATTTTTTGCGAGGAAATAAGTGGTAAAAATGTTGAAACTATCAGGGTTGTACTATAGGACGAAGACTACATCTATACGCCGATAAAAATACACTGTACCCCATCCAATCACAAGAGCTTGAGGGGTTATTTGGGGCGCCGGCAATGTGTACAAAATTAATATATCACATACGAGGTAATCCCAGAAGAACCCGACCCAAAAAAATACAAATATTTTGGAAAAAAATGTATTTATTTTTCAACATAATCTCCTTTCAGCTCTATACACTTTTCCCAGCGATGCTCAATAAGTTCGATACCATTTTTATAATAAGAACTGTCTTGCTCCTCAAAATAGCCATTAACTGCCGGCATCACTTCTTCACGGTTGGAAAATCTTTGACCACCGAGCCTTGTTTTCACGTTTGCGAACAGAAAATAATCTGAGAGGGCTAAATCTGGCGATTAGGGTGCATGAGGTAGCAATTCAAACTTTAATTCAGGAATTTTGGCCATTGCAATAACGGATTTGTGAGCTGGTGCATTGTCTTGATGAAACAACACGTTCTTCTTAGCCAAATGCTCCCGCTTTTGCTTGATATCTTCGCTCAAACGTTGCAATAAGTTCGCATAATACTCGCTCACCGTTGATAGTTTTTCAAGAGAGTCAATGAAAATAATCCCACGCGCATCCCAAAAAACCGACGCCATGACCTTGCTTGCAGATGAAGCGGTCTTCGCCTTCTTTGAAGCTGGTTCTCCCTTTTGAATCCATTGTTTTGACTGTTCATTTGTCTCCGGTGTGAAGTAATGGACCCATGTTTAGCCATGGTTATGAACCGGTGCCAAAATTCTGCTTTGTTGTTGTGGAACTTTGCTAAACACTCAATTGAAACATCTTCACGACACTGTTTTGCTCTAGCGTGAGCAAAACGTGGCATCCATCTTGCACATCGCTTTCTCATGTCCAAATTTTCAGTTAATATGCAATGTACCGCTCTTTTTAAATGCCTAGTATGTCTGCTAGCTCGCGCACTTTCAGTTGACGATCATCCAGTATCACTTTGTGGATTTTCTTCACCGCTTCTGGAGTCGTCACCTCATTTGGTCGACCAATGCGATGCTCGTCTTGACAGCTCGTACGGCCTCGTTTAAACTCAATATTTTACTGTTGTAAACGAAGGAGCAGACTCACTCACAGTAGAATCCAATTCAGCTTTTATATTGGTTCGGTGGAGGCCTTTCAAATAAAGCTATTGAATCACATAACGATGACCAATGTTCTACATTTTCACAAATTCACTGCAAACGTTCACTATTGCTGCCAAACAAATACTTAACTACGTAGCGTGTTTAAACGTGAAACAAATGCTTTATAGATCGCATTGTTACTAATTAGGTGATATTTTTCAAACAATTATCGCCATCTCTAGGCCAGTCCTGGTACTTCTGTGCCTTCCCATGAACACACTTGGAGTAATAATAGCTCTTATAGAAGATCGCTCGTGCGCATGCGTGGGCGTATTTGATTTTGCGTGCATATACGAGTATATTCGATGCATTTGCTTTTGCGTTCAGCAGTTCATGAAATTTTGTACTCATATTAATTTCATATTTTCGGGATCCTGGGTTCATTTACATCTACTTAATAACCCGCAAGCCACCGCAAGTTGTCTCCGTACTTCAAGTGGTTCCCAGCCTAAATCCCCTAAGAGACCTGTCACACTTGTGTTCTGAGCATAACAATTTTTAACGAATCTAGCGGATTTTCTCTGGACTTTATCTAATTCTTTTGGCCAAATTTTCTCCCAAGGATCCCAAATACTTGCGGCATATTCCAAATGAGGTCTAACTAGAGCAAAATACCACATCTCTTTAACTTTTCCATTACATTTCCCCACCACCCGTTTTATGAAGCCGAGTTTTTTTAAAGCTGATCCACGTATTGTCCGGATGTGTGTTCCCCATGAAAGGCGTGGTGTTAGAACACCACCCAAATATTTAGCTTGATTGGCCGTAGTCAATATTGAACCCTCCATTTCGTATTTCATATCCTGTTCGCCGCTTCCTTTGTTCCAAAATTTCAAAACTGCGCATTTATCTATAAGTGTTAATCCCCATTTATTGCACCATTCCGAGATATTGTCTAAGTCTCTATAGAGTAGCTCGCGAACTAATTGGTACCTTATTTCCCTGTATACCACCGTGTCGTCAGCAAATAACCTCAGATTGCTACCAACGTGTGTGCTAAAGTCATTAATGTATTACTGTACTGAGGTTATTTGTTGTATATTAAGAACAGAAGAAGCCCTATTACACTTCCCTGGGGGACGCCCGAAGTTACATCTCTATCCGTTGAGCACAACTCATCTATGACTACTATTTGTTTGCGGTTTGACAAGAAGTCTCTAAGCAGATTAATTATATTCCAATTGATTCCATAGTATTTAATTTTATGTAACAGTTTATTGTGTGGGAATTTGTCGAAGGCTTTCTTGAAATCTAGGAATGCTCCATCGACTTCTGTGTTGTTTTCTCCCGATCTAAGTATATCGTGAATGAAGAGACCAAGTTGTGTTTCGCAACATCTGCTTTTCTTCATCCGTGCTTGTTGTGGATTAGTATTCACCTACTATCAAGAAATCTCATAATGTTAGTTACGGGTTAGATACGGTGGTCGAATATATCAATTTAATTTAGTGCCAGAGTAATTCTCTCTTTTTCGCAAGAAAACTCAGATGTCTCGCAGCTTCTTCAAAGGTTGTCTTTCCTGCTCTCTTCATGAATCACTGGGCTACTACTAGTGTGATTCCTCCAACATACCCGTCACCCTGTCTTTTCCCCTGACAATTTGTAACAGCAACCTGGCAGATTTTCCCCGATAGTTTTCGTATTCCTGAATAATTGTTTTCTTCCAGGGATATGGACAGCGGGGACAAGTGGGGATTTTGGTTTCAAATATGTTACCCATGATTTGACACATCTGAAGAAAAGGAGGTACATGGAGGGGGGGTATGGAGGGGGATATGGATTTCTAAGAGGTCACTTAATCCTCCTACCATACCCCATTCCCTGCATTCCAGTCGCATGACGTCACTTAGATAAAATCTTTCAAGTTCGACAACTTGGCGTCCTTATGCCAGATAGCCTCCGAACCTCCGGGATGCCGGGCGGATGCAGATTAAATTCCAACTACGCTTGTACGCACCAATCTGTTTATCTTGGAAATTGCTGAACCCAGGAATGCAAATTTCATAGAAAATCGATAGTGGTGCCGCATAAAAATAAAAGTGATTGAATAGGTTTTTGTTTTAACGTAACTAAGTCTGCAATGGGGAAAATAGACATTTCTCATATTAAAAACCACAATTGCCTCTTCAAATAATGACCCTAAGGAAGAGTTCACGATAACAACTGGTAAACTGTGGTGTGGATCTTCCCGCCGGGATGGCATTGGTGTCGGTGGCAGAAATTGCTGCACGGGGGTAACTACGTACTTGAGCGATCGACTTTCCTAACCTACGTACAGACTCATCAGTCAGGCGACTAAATAACTCAAATTTAGGGAGGATACCGTCATGAAGGGTGCCAAAACTCGTAAGGCGACGAGAGGGCGCAAATTTAGGCACTTAGTATTTCGGCCCTTGGATTTAGAATACAAGAAGTGTATCCTAAATACACCACATTACGAGCCTATGATTCCAAGTGCACGAAGAGTGGCGATCAGCAGAATAATAATCGCCATGGTGGGAATGTGTTATACTTTTCGGTCACAATAAATTTAGTTTTTTTAAACTAAACTTAATATATTTCTTTTTCACGGAGCGCTGAAAAACGGAGGGCTTTAGAAACGCGAGTAGGGGAGGCTGAACTTTTCTCAGGCAAGAGGAATTTGGTGTCTTCCGCATGAATGTAGATTTAATTCTTGTGACACTTAATTTGATCAAGTTATTGAATACGGTTATTTGAAATGTAGTGGTAAGTACATATTCCTTGGTTTGGTGCTTCATTTCATGTCAAAGACTATCGTCTTAGTAAGTTATTTTGTTGACTTCTATTCGCATATTTTTCCGGGTTAACACTAAAGTTGCATCCATATCTTGTCTTAGTTTAGTAACTAAACATTACGAGAAATAACCTTGGCTTAATTTTTTGTTTGGAGAATGCATACATTTAGCATTGTCTTTGGTAAAGATAAAAGTGTCTACATTCATGAAACAGGTCTTTTGCCTTTGTAGTAATAACAGGTCTTTTGCCGAACCTTAGCGCATTTCACTTATCGAAAAAAACCTAAAAATTAACCAGACCAACAAAAAATACAAGTGCTGGCGGAAACTAATTCTATGATAAAAAGTAAATTCTTACTAAGCTAAAATTAAAAAAATAGGAAACTTTTAGCTGCAAGATTACGCCTAAATATGAAAGAACTTCACAAGACATCCCTCCGATCATGCAGGACTCCCGTTAACCGATCTGGGGTCCACTACACGGCGAAAGCGGCGAGTAAGGTAGCGGATAGGATACTCGAACACTGTAGGCCTTTTTTAGGATAGAGGGCAGGTCACTTAGTGGGTCGGTAACATCTGGGGCTAGCGCGTATAATATTATTAATAAAAATATAAAAGTCGCCGACAATACTGGCATTGATTTAGAAAGACATGTGACACGCAATTCCCCACAAAGGCGTCCTAAATTAGTCAGTCACAAATACGGACGTTATTCAAAATAAAAATAATTCAACTATACTTGTTATAAATTGCAGAAGCCTCAAAAACAAATCAGCGGATCTCGAACACATAATCCAAACTCATTCCGCTGATATAGTATTAGGCACAGAGATTTGGCTGTGTAATGACATAAACGACCAAGAAATTTTCCCAATAGATTTCAAAGTTTACTGACACTATAAGGATACAAGACCCGGAGGAGGGATTTTCGTGGCAGTTAAAAGTCATTTTGAAAGCAGGTAAGTTTCATTTGAAAATAATAACATAGCAAGTGTTTGGTGCACCTTACTACGGACAAATCAACCCAACATAAATTTAGGCGCTTTCTACAGACCTCCAGACTCAGATTTGAAAACACTTCATATCCTCAACGATCAAATCTACAATTTTACACGTAAATATAATAACAGTATCAACATAATTGGTGGCGACTTTAACCTACCTGGTATTGATTGGGACAACAATATCGTTAAATCTGGGACCCGCGATCGCGAATCTTGCAATTCCTTGATAACATTGGTTCAAAGAAACTCCCTCCGTCAAGCAGCACGCATGCCCACCCGTGGAAAGAACATATTGGACCTATTTCTTTCAAACACGCCTGAACGCATTATTAGTGTATCAACTGACGAGAGCTTGAGTGACCGTAAAGCAGTTAATATCCACTTGGATATAGAAATAAAAAAGATTGTTAAACCAAAAAGAAAAATGTATAATTACCATAAAGCAGACTTTGAAACTTTTGCCAATCAATTGAACTCTTCACTACCCGAGTTCAAAACCCGCTTAAGTCATGCCAACGTGGAAGAAACTTGGACAGAATTATGCAAAAAGGCATCATAGATTTCATCCCTATAAAATACGTTAAAGCAAATCGCGACCCCAGGTGGTACAATAAAGACGTTAGAAAAGCCCTTCGAAAGCAGAGAATGCTACACTCTAGGGTAAAGAGGGCAGGCGTAAACACATCATCCCCTGAGAATAGGCAATAATGGGACACATATAGATCCTCTAAAATTGAAACCAAAACACAATTACGTAGCGCCTTACTGGACTTTAAACGCAAAGTACTTTGCGAGCACTTGGACACTGACCCCAAAGCTTTCTGGTCATATGTTAGGGAAGTAAATGGGAGTAAACAAACCGTGGCTTGCTTAAGGGATTGTAGCAATATAATTCATACAGACAGTGAGGGTAAAGCTAACATCCTAAATTCATTCTTCCAAAGCGTTTTCACGAACGATGTTGCCACCGCATATCTCCAAGAAACAATACATACTCAACCCATGGAAAAAATAACAGCTGACCAACAAGGAATCCTAAAATTGCTTAATGAGATTAACCCCGGGTTCCGAAAATATACCAGCTAGGGTGATAAAACATTTAGCTCCTAACATTGCCCCGTACCTTGAATTCATATTTAACAAATCTCTCACAGAGTGCAAAGTACCTAACATTTGGAAAACCGCGCAAATAACGCATATTTTTAAAAGTGGTGACAGGGAGGACCCCAGTAATTACAGACCTATATCTCTCACTTCTATCTGTTGCAAAATCTTAGAGCACATAACTGTCGGGGATCGAGATGGTGCGGGGGCTAACGTACTGGCTTCCCACCCTGAGGGCGCGGGTTCAAATCCCGGCGGTGTTGAATATTTTTCAGAGGTATCTCGATCCCTACTTGAGGTGCTTTGTGGAGGGCACTTTGAGTGAGTACGCCGTCCGTCGGATGGGACGTTAAACTGTGGACCCCTTGGCGCCTTTCGTAAAGAGTAGGCTAATGCCGACGCCGGGTTTCTCTCCACCCTTCATCCTTTCCTATCCATCCCCTATGGCGCAAATGACCTTAGCTGTCGGTCGCCTCCCCTCAAAACTACTACTACTACTACTACATAACTGTCAGTTCAATAATGAGACACCTTGATAACATTAAGTTTTTAAGTGACAATCAACACGGATTCAGGAAAACCAGCTCCTGGGAAACCCAATTAGGATTATTTACACATGATTTACTTTTACCGGGTGAGAGAGGTTGGCAAGTGGATGCGATCTTTTTAGATTTTCAAAAGGCATTTTATAAGGTTCCCCATGGTAAACTCATTCATAAATTAAAGGTCGCGGGTATAAACAAGGGCGCCATAAATTGGGTTAAAGATTTTCTTTCAGAGCGGAAACATAGGGTAGTCCTTGGTGGCGCTAGTTCCGACGGCGTTCGAGTCACGTCGGGTGTACCTCAGGGAAGTGTAATCGGGCCGTTGCTTTTCTTGAGTTTTGTTAACGATTTGAACCGCGAAGTGAAAAGTAAAATTAGGATGTTCGCGGATGACACGGTGATCTATCGGGAGATATCTGGGGATGAGGATCGCTTTATTCTAGCGCAGGATTTAGATTGCATTACTAAATGGTGTTCTAACTGGGGGTTGACACTAAATTATAATAAATGTTCGGTGGTAAATTTCTTTAAATGATCAACGGAATTTGCTTACAAATTAGCTGGAGTTGACCTAGCAGTAGTTAATACGGTAAAATACTTAGGTGTTACATTCACAAAAGACTTAACTTGGGGGACTCACATATGTAAAGTCTGCGGTCAAGCATATAAAAAATTGGGATTTATTAGACGCATTGTCGGCACAAGTGACTCGTAGGTCAAGGAGCGTTGTTACCACGCTCTTTTAAGGCCTCATTTAGAATACGCATGCAGCGTGTGGGATCCAGGTGAAAAAGGCCTCATTCGGGAAATTGAGAAGGTTCAACGCCGGGCAGCCCGTTTTGTAAAAAATTCTTACGATAAAACGCAAAGCGTCACCGAAATGCTCATGGAGTTGGGGTGGGAATCATTGGCTGAGAGACGATTCAATGCAAGATTGAAATTATTAAATAAATTCAGATCCGCATGTTTCAGCACCGAGGTCTCGCAAATTATTCGTACTCCTACATACATTGGTCGCTTCGATCATACATATAAAATTCGGGAAATAGATGCCAGAACTAGCCGCCTCAAGGACTCCTTCCCACGGACAATACGGGATAGCAACTGCATGGTTATAGATAGCAAAAATTCCACTTGCCACCCTCAGTGTCTAAAAAATAATTAGTTCTATTTAAATGCATGCTCTTCCACTAACCTTACGTGTTTTGCTATAATAACCCATTCTTTCCGAATGACTTCATTGATGTTCTGTTCATCTGTTTTTAAGTTTCCCTTTCAATCCCTCGTCCCTCTCCGCGGGGGCAAATTCCTGCTACCTGCAACGTTGGGTCGCATTCCCTGCCATTTAGAGACTATTTGGGGGTAGAGTGTTTCGTGGTGCATTTTCATGTGGTGTTTCAATTTCTTGCTTGTTGTGTCCTGGCTTCCGTGTTGTAGGATGGCTTTCGTGCTTCATCCTGGGGTGCAATTTTTAGTTATTTTGCGGTATATGTGTTTGCATGAGTGTTGGATGAAGGGGTTGTTGCATGAGTGTTTGCGCTGCTGTGGGTGTAATTTTCCACGTTGTTGTTTTGCATGTGGTATTGTTCCTTTTTACGGTTGGTGACCTAACACCCCCCGCCACACGCCCTTACGGCGGCTTGCGGGGTATTATGTAGATGTATGTACATGTAGATGACATAAAGTACGCATTAAAAAAATTAATGAAAAGGATTAATGACCGAAGAACTACTCTGGAGTAAAATACCATTTGATGAGATAAAAGGATTAAAATGAATGTTACGAAACACTATCCGAAGTAGTAAATAAAAGAGAAATCTAAAAAAACTGATAACCTATTAAGAGTATATTTAGTTCGTTAAAAAATGTTCAACACGAAACTAGCCCCAAAAGTCGCTTGATTTACCAAATTAAAAGAGAGAAATGGAACATTTTTATAAAAAAACTACAAAATGAATTGTACAATGGAGTTCAGAATTCCGCGAAAACCATATCGTGATTTTCGCATTTAAACAATCTTCGCACAAGTTATCTCAAATGTCAAAATATTTACATTCGTTCTTTGTCTATAAATTCCTTATTCTTGGCTACATAGATGGTAGTACTACTGCGTAGGATGTCCAAACTCAAGCTGCCTTTTCACTAGGAGCCTTACATTTAGGCTCTTAATGCCCAACCAGTTTGGATGGAGCTTTAATCTCTCATCCTTCCAATCTCACTCTTCCTATTCTGTTCCTCTTTCCTTGCGTTCCGTTCTATTCTTCGATACAGCTGATTCATTATACGGAAATTAAGCGGGAAAGGACATCGGAAATGTGTAGGTTGGCCAATAGGCATTGTTCACGGATAAATGGCAGGGTAGATATAAGAAGGAAGAAAGAGGAATTGTCTTTATTACATTACTTTGCCGTTATGTACCTATTGGCCATGCAAACACTCCAAAGTATCCTCATGCATACTCAACGAGCTTGCTGATCTATCGGCCTTTTTTGGGTGTAGTTTTTCACACGAAGAGATATCATAAATGCAAATATAAAACACACACTTTAAGCACCATTTATAAAGTGAGTGCATAAAAATTTTCGCATTATCCGTTTAAATACGTATAACAATCCTAAATGTTCAATCTGCCGTAGCCTCTTTATTTTTTCTTGCTATATTATAAGAAGAGGTATTCGGGATAAATTGTGCCTACTAGCAGGGGAAGAGATGTTGTCGTCAGGTAGTCACTATGGAAAGGCTCAAAAGATAGAGGAAATTCCAGAGAATTCTTCACCCGTTTCTCTTCATTTAAAATGGCTCTCAGTCTTCCAGCAAAACTTGGGGGAGCCTTTGTTTGCCGAGTCGCATCGAACGTGGGAATATACGTAATATCGTCAACACCATTTCCTATCCTGAAAGCCAAAGCTTTCCACTTGTACCTCGTCAGCAATTCCCGCCATTATTGCCATGATGAACGTATTCTGTTCACCAGGTACACAAGTGCGCGAACGTTGTCTACACAATATAGCGAATGATTTCGACGATAATGTACGTTGGTGGGGCTTGTCTAAGAATGTCATCAAATACATATTTTTATATTTCCGTGCTAAAATAAAAACAACTTGTGGCCGTTAATGGAGACACTTCGAAGAATGTAATGGGCTAAAACCTTAATCGAAATAGACTTAGAAGTTTTAGCAATCATCGATTTTTTTATTTGGCCGAGAAATATTGACATTCTCCACTCAGAGCCACACGTGGCCATCTACAAGCGATCAAAGCCGAGATGTCTCCAGGCAAGTTTTATAATCACTTGTAATATTGCTTTCTTCCGAAATAAATCAAACACTATAAAAATGACCTACCTTCGCATTGATAAAATTGGTTTTAATACGGCAAATAGTATAATATTATTGAGGCACTGATCCTATGCTTCATCTTTTTGGAATGATGGTACCAAAACACTACATGCCGAACCAGAGCTTTCATCAAACTAGAAAAAGAAGTTGAATTTGCCACAAGGAGTTTCTAACATGTATTACAATAATTCTCTAGGTACTTGCATTATTTCAGGAAAAGTTTTTCATCCACAATGAAACCGTCACTAATTCTTTCCTAGACGGATTCTTTCCATAAATCCTTAAAGGCTACTACACCATGTCTGGAGCAATTGTAAACACAATTCCTTTTCCAACATTTCGCTTTAAATTGGAACGATAGCCCAGATTGTCACTTCTGTCACCCTTTTATATTGATCTTTTTTGAGAACTTATTAAAGAAAAAACAAGCAAGAAATGAATAATTTTCCAACTGCATTTCGCTAAAGAGAACACTGTTCGTAATGACCTAGACTAACGAATTTGATCCGAAAAATTTAATTGTTGGAGTACCAAATGTGGTCCTCAATCTCTGAAAACTTTAGTTGTTCTTTATTGAGCCTTTGCTAGCCAAAGAAATATGAGTATTAAAGCAACAAGTTTAATGCAGACTTTGTCTTCCACGCAAGAAACCCCTTGCTCTTGGAGCGTGTCATCCTTTTGCCCGAATGAAATAATTTACCCATTTATTGCAAATCCATTTCAGGAACATCCATTATGATAACTAGTTCGAGGTTGTCAACGATATCTTGCATGCATGTATTCGGCTACGTCATCTCTCAATGTCTTTGACGAGAACTTAGAATCTACACAGGAATAATCTATGTACCTATTTCTTCGTGTGACAATTAGCACTTAAGTAAAATGCCTGATGTGAGCCTTAGACTCGGATATGATTTTGGTATTGACGTAGTAATGGACAACCATGAAACGCATATCTCCCGCCAAAATATGCCCCACATAGTTATTGCAATGCAGCAGTCGGCGCCCGGAGTATTGGTAGGAATATTGGGTAAATACTAAATGTAATGTTTTGAGATTCTGGATCATTTTACTCTGATATTCAAAGGAACATGCTCTGAATGTGGATAGGATGTTACATTTCAAAGTTTGAAGAGAATTCGCTACATGTTTAATTGAATCGATGCTTTCCATTTTAGTATGCATTGTGCGTGATAATTTTAGCTTGTATCGACACATTGACCAAGCTTTTTAGCTAAAAGGTTAATGAAATAATGTGTCAAAATAATGAAAATTGCAACAGAAAATAAGAAACAGATTGGCAGAACGCAACTCATAACACACAAATTCAGCTTGGAATAACTCAAAATTATCTTTTCGAAGTAAAAAATCAATTAGCAATCTCCAGTCGGCTACTTATGGAATTAAACCACGAATCAATAATTCTTCGTGGTTTAATGTTAAATTTCCCAGTCAATGTGCATATTTTGAATATTTGAAGCGCTCACCAAAGGAGAGCACTCCAAAAAAATCCAAAGCATTTATTTTTTACCTCTATACTTAGAGAAGGGAAGGAAAATACCTTGTTCTTCAGTAGACTGCGGCCTGTAAGTGGTGAATTTTCAACTTTTGGTTGCCCGTCACTTAAAAAATTGGTTACAAAAAGGTCTTATTTCATAGGTATTAAATGAATAGTAGTTTTTATTGCACCAGGAAAAATTACCATAAACTTAGTAAGCGACATGCAAGACAGGAAAGAAGATTTGGAGGAAATAAAATCCTTTGAGTGTGTGTACCCATGTCTATGGTTGTTGAATGGGGAGTTATTTAAATGTATGTATCAACATTTCAGCTGGATTGGCTTGGAATGCTTAATCACACCTTGTACAAGCTGGAGGTTGAACTTCCTGTACCATTACCAGATATGACTATCAGCTTCCGCTGTCGAGGATTTCTTCCTGAACTGGCTCGTCTTCTAGAATCAGCTGATCAAAGGTTATCCCTCTTCATTTATACTTATTGTTAAAAAAGATGGTTTTCTTATGAACTTTGCAAAAAAAAATTTCTTAGCATGTGCAACATTAAAATTGAAAATTAAACTATTTAAATCAAAAGAAATAGAAACTAGAAATCTTATACTTGACTTCCTTACTTATGGATTTATTCATGATTTAATTTACATATTATTTTTAAAGACACATTCCCTAATTGCTCTACAAAATATATTCCCGATACATTTTCTAAGCATCCAATTCGGCTCTGGCCGTTATAGGAGGAAACAGGTTTTTATATGCTTTCGAATTTTCACTACAGTGGAGCCTCGCTTAGCGAATGTAATTTGTTCCAGAATCTTACTTGTAATGCGAAACAAATTTTTCCTTATGCATCAATCTAAAATATGAAAATGCGTTCCATGCCGAAAAAAGGCGCTAAAAATTATGTATTAGGTTTATTCAAAGATGGGGTATATATATGGGGTAATTCTCTATTGTTCGTTTAAAATCTTACTATTCGTGCCATTTTCTCTTTCTAGCACCTCTACATTTTAAAAACAAATTACAATGGTTTAGCTTTTTAACAATACGTGCTGCTATTCACTTGAAAATAGCTCTGTGATCTTACAAAACTATAATGTCATAAGGATTGCTAGAATACGGACAAAAATTGAATTTTCTATTGCTAAAAAATTCGAATAAATCACAAGGAATGAAATATGAGAGATCCTTTGTTTCCCAATCGTAATCCCTTGTTTTTTGAACTAATTTGATTCATTATAATGGAATCCGTCTACAACACATTCATATTTTCCATTCATTTCGGTTTTTCGTGTTCCAGCAAACATCCATTAGCACAGATTTTCGAGAGTTTATTGGGTTTTGTTTAGGATCCGGTTTAAACTTCATATTTTTTTATCGCAGAATAAACCACCCAAGGATGCGAACTCTGTTAAAAAAACAAATCCTATTTAGCTGGCTCTTCTGGACTTACCACTCCATTGAAGCGTGGAGGAGATTTTAAATGGTAAACAAGTAGAATTCTGATTTTCAAATCGCTGCTTGCATTGGCACAAAAAAGCAGTGTGAAACAGTCTTTCATCGGCTGGTGGCCCGGCAATGCATTCTCCTCCGCTTTTATGTAGGTTCGCTTCGGCATGCTTTTCTTCCAAAAGTGATCCAATTACTTATTTTACAAATACTTACAATGTCAATCCGTCACATTTAAAAACCTTTTGCGGCAGGTAAACTTCAGAATCTACGCGTTTCTTGAAGTTGCCGATGGCGTTCTCTGCTATCTTTTGCGCCGGAGTCTACTGCATCACCGTGTCTCACAACGCTGTGGATGCCGGTTCTCCATTTGAGTCTCTCGAACCACCAACGGCTTTCCTCAAATACTTCTTCTTCGGCACTTGATAATCCTAGAGTATTCTTAACGAGGTCGGCGAAAATCACTTTCGCCTCCTCACAAATGACATTCTCGTTACTAGTGTCGCGTTGCAATTAGTTTTCGTTTATCCATATGAAAAGAAATCATTCAACATCGTTGAAAAGACATAACCGTTGCATAAATAAAAATACTCCGCTAGCAGAAAGAGTGGTAAGCACAAACTGAACCAGCAGATACGCAACCAATCCAGGACTTCCCCTATTCTCGTTACCCGTTATGCGAAACATCACTCGTTAAACGATTCATCTGTAGCACGTTATGCGAATAACTCGTTATTCGAGACGATCGTTAAGCGCTGCTCCACTGTACTCCCTTTTTTCTCTATTACTTTCTCTATTTATTTTATTCACCCACTGTTCGACTTATCCTCTCAAAAGCTACTGAAACTGATCCTTATAATTACTATTATTAATAATAACCTCAATGATTTTATTCAAGAATCTTTCAACTAAGTATGTATCCCACTTTAAGTATGTATCCCACTTTAGATTCTCTCTGGAAAAAAGTGGATAATGAAAAATTTTGGAACCTTCTTGTTCCTTCAATTTAAATTAACACTTTAAGAGTCAAAACATATTGACTTATAGTATCATTTACCTATTTCATGACGCATGTTCACTTTAGTTTCAAGTTTATACTACATGTCACCCTTACAATTCTAGATGTTCTAAGACTTTAGATTGAGGAAAATTTGCTGTAGAATGGAAATGGAATAAACAAATATTCATTGCTAAAATCAAGAGAACTTGCACTGTGGGAAACAGTATAAGGGGAGAAAAAATCTTTAGTATTCGAGAGAATTCTGTCACTAGTGGGGTTCTCGCCACAGCAGGCAGCAAAATGTCACGCTCAGCATAGCGTGTATAATTTACTTTTTTTAGCGTAAACCTAATTTATTTTACAGATAAAGGGTCTTACTAGGTATATTTGGCATACAAAGTTTATCAGTTAAATCTAGAGGACTGTGAATAACAGTTTACAATCCATTTGTAGTAAAATCTTGATTTAGCGCCAGCATGGGTTTTCTGAATTCTTAATTAATATGACGTAATTTTCGCAGTAAATTACATCTCCTATGCTGGCTAGTGTAACTTAATTTGATGACTTATTAATGTAAAATAAATTTAAGCATGATGTTTATGATCGATCCATATAATTGGCAATAATTAAAATACCAACTCTGTCCAAATTGGGATGTCATTTTGAAAATTTTATTGATAGCATTTTTATCTTTTAAGAAAGAAGTTTAAGAGAATTTTAATAATTTAAAAGTAATTCGCCAGTAATTGCTAATTCTCTTTTTTATTGACTGGACAATAATTTCAGCCAAACCTTCCAGATTTGTTTCTGTGGGTGATTGAAAGTAAATAGATGATTGCAACACTAGTTAATAATAAACGACATGTAGAACAACAAATTATGAACTAATAAAACCAATTTAATGTTACTCGTTTTGAGTGCACAGGTAAATGCATACAAAGAAAGACTACTTTATTATTAATTAGAACAGGCGTTTCAGGCGTGATATGGTGGAATATCATGATTAATTAAACATTGGCAATTTTCCAGAAAATAAAATTTATTAATGCGACCGGTTTCAATGTAACTACATCATCGTCAGGTAAATATGATGTAGTTACATTGAAACCGGTCGCATTAATAAATTTTATTTTGCGGAAAATTGCAAATTTTTAACTACTTTATTAGTTAAACTTTCTTATATTTAAAAAAATATTCTTTGAATTTTGGTGATTTACATATTTAAACCTAGAGTGAATAGTTCAGATTTTGAAAATAAATAAATTATGATGATTCATTAAAGAGAGAAGGTAGAAGAAGTTAACTCTTAATAACACTATACCTTAGAAATGCTCTATTTTCTGCAAACAAATTATTCCTGTGTGGAATTTTTGAAATTTTGTTGAAAAATGACATCATAAGATAATAAAAGGAAAATAATTTTAATATTTAAAAACAATGTTCAAATACATTCACAGTATTGACCAGCACTTTTCAGAATATCGTCATTTTGAAGTTATTTTTACCTATCTTGTTTTTCAGTAAATTATGTGGTTTATCTATATAATTACGATAAAAAAAAGCAAATTTTAAATACCGACTATTGATGAAAAATTAGTATGATATATTCTTTGCCTCTCTCCTGTTTTTGCTACAAACATTTTGACTCTAAAGATCTTAACTTCTACTTCAGAACAGTTTCCAACTACCTCATATGGCGGTTCATCTTCAAATATATGCCATATCTGGGGAATAAATTCCTTCAAATATGGATGGAATTCAGGAAGGATGTCCCTGACATGAATGAAGATAAGCTTTATCTTTCACGGTTAGTTCTGAAAGCATGTTGATTTATATCAATTATTGTCTAATTCAGGTGCATCTTTGATGTCTTTATACTTGCATAAAATGTTCAAGTAGTTGTAATTTTCTAAGAATAATTAAGGTTTTTCCATTTCAAAAAACACTCAGTGACTTTAAAATTATGCTATTAATTTGGAACCAATTTAAAGGCATAGAATATCCAAGAATGGCATTTGGAAAAATTGCTTTTTGTGTAATCTATTTCTTATTTTATGTTCACAAATGCTTGTGATGGGCTTGTAAATTAACTCATTTTTTGAGAAATGGGCCCACTGGACTCACTTCACGTGCATACTACAAAATATGTCATGAATATTTGTTAAAAGGTCAGCCAACAGGCAATTAAATTATTTAGAACTACGACCAATCAATTTAAGTGCATTTGTGGTATTTCGTCCACAGGCGATGTCACTTCTAATTTTCCAATGTGTTCAATGCTTGTGAAAAACTTTGCTGAGTCAAGCATACGTTTTTAGAAAATACAATTGCAAAATAAAGTAGAGTTGATCCATAAATTTTTCAAAATTAATTGATATAATTTTCCCTGCGTTATCCTTGGTTAGCTATTTTGTGAATTGTTGGTTTAAAACTCGAGTAAATATAATTTGATATGTCATTTGATGTGCTGCTGCGAGACGTATACGCATTGGGTTAATGGGGATGCTGCCATACTGCTAGTACATCATACCTCTCACGATAAACTTATGAGTCTTCGGGTACTCAACCGTAATTAGTATGTTAATGTCGTTCAACACCTTACTTTCTTCCTTTTTAGATTCGTTAATACCTTACTTTCTATTTAGCGTGCAAATCTGCTTTCAAGCACAAAAACTTACCGTTGCATAAAAATTTAAAGTTAAAGCAAATCATTAGTATTTAAAGACAGAAGATTGTCATAAGGTGTTTCATTTAAACTTGAAGTCGTGAATTGCACTTCATATGACAGAAACAGGGCAGCTGGAAGGCGTTTTTGCACGGCTGTGAAGATGATAAGAAAATGGAGGGAACAGTAGAATGGTTTACTAAATACAGATGAGAGTAAAAAAATGTACGTTCATGTGCTCCTAATGTCCAAAGCTTGAGGGCCATGTTAAGAGCTGGATAATAAGTCACAGGAAGAACGGGATTACCGTTCAGGCAAAAATGATTTTAATATAAGGGAGAAAATTAGCGATAGGTATGTTTACTGCCGATTTGTCTGGGGCAGCATTATGTTGCGAGAGATTCATGAAGATAAAATTGTCGGTGCATTCGTAAAAAAACTACAACAAAGCAAAAACTGCCATTTAAATGCGGAGAAAAGTTATAGAATTCCACAAATACGTCATCAACGTAATAAAAATTTTAAAGGCTGCTGGTGAGGAGAAGACGTGCTGTATGGTAATTCTTGCGTGTTTCGCAGATGATTCATAACTCCCTCCTTTGTTAATATTCGAACAAAAAATGCTGTTTAACTGTGAATATCCGCATAGAGTTTATATTAATGATCATCTGAGAGTATGGATGAATGGAGAAGTTATGAGGCAGTAGCTGTGGTCCCGGATGGTCCAAGCGTCCGGGTCGTCTTCTGTTGAAATTGTCTTTGTTAGTGCACGATACATTTAAGGATCAAAAACGAAATCAGTATAAAGACTTGCCACCGAACAAAATACACATCTTTCTGTGACTCCTGGTGCATTAGAATTTCAATTACGGCCTCTGAATGTCTCATTGAATAAACCGTTCAAGGGATGCATGCAAGAGTGGGTAAAGTAGATTAAGGCACCAACTGATGACGCCTGTGTGACGTGATTATGTCGTCACCCAGACGGGAAGAATGATACGGCTGTTGATTTATAGTGCATATGAGTGAATGAAAACGTTCTGGCAGAAAGTTAAAATGGAGACTGTCATTAAGTTTTTTCAAAAAATGTGGAATTAGCAATGCGCTCGATGGAAGTGAAGATGACATTGTGTATGAGAAAATTGACAACTCCTGTAAAGGTAACTACGTATTAGATTCTAGCAGAAGTGATGACGAATTTCTGGGATTCTACAATGGATAAAATTTTATTTAGCGACTATATTTTTAATGTAATTTTTTCAATTTCTTCCAATGAGGTGTTGACATACCAATAAAATTTAAAAGTTATGTTTCATAAACAAAGAATGTACATAAAACCTCACCATTCAGAGAAAATTGCTTGCTGACTTTTATCCTATTTCTTTCTCACACACAGGACATATGTCACATGAACTGGTTTTCAATGGGTCATATTTTTCCATTTTTATGGTGAACATCAGGCAAGTTATCTGCCAGCTTGTTAATATGAACTGAGTGAAATATTTCTCTTTCGTTTTTCTGGAGGCAGTAGTTTTTGGAATCATCGATGGATATTCCGCATCTGTTGGCTAAATTTTATAACACGGTTATATATTTGATTAATAAAATATCCACTTTTCAAAGTAGTTTTTCATTGCCATGCTTTTGAAAAATTTGAAATAAAATTAAAACATTTAGTGCCAAAAAAATCTAGAAATCTTGCCAGAGGTTCATGTGAGTACAGAAAGCTTTATGGAACAAAAAAACCTTCCATTATTTGAAGTGGTATGTACACTTTTTTCTATATTATTGATTTTTATCTACATTATCGAACCTTTGGTTCCTTGGTAAAAAACATTGATAAAACATGAAATTAACACGTTAATCCAAAATAAATATTGTCCCACAAATCTCTTCCTTATATAAACCCATATTTTTACTGGAATTTTCGGGGATATACATCCAAAGTTTCAACATAGTTATGGAAGATTATATAAATGCAATTTACCATCACCTGGACTATTTCCTTGAAGAGGTTTTAAAATGATAATTGGTACCATATTGGTATTTGTATTTTATTTAAGACACGTTAAGCAATCGTAATGACTGCTAACAAGAGTAAAATTAATATATATTTAAATTTAATGAAATATTTTGTTTGTTTTAAAGGTGGAAGCAGTGTGCGAATATTGTGAATGAAGGCCTTGGATTAGCTGTTGGAAGCCTTTACATTAAAAGCCCCTATAGCCAAGATGTGGAAGAAAGAGTAAGACATAGTACTACTCGGAATTATTGTACTAATATACACTTAATGCGTAATTTCATATCGGTATCAGTGGATGCACAAATGGGTAGATTAGTATGATTACTTATTTTGCATAGCCTAATATACATTTGTTGTATTATTAGCTTTTTGACACTAAGGAGAAGATAGTAATCCAAAGTGACATTTTCTCAAAACAACAGTACAGCAATTTATTATATACGGTATCAAGGTCAGTGTTGTTGCCACAGAGGGTGAAAGAGTTTCCTCTGTCCAATCTCATCAGTCTGACCCCACACATATTTCAAAGAACTCCTTATTTTTGAAAGCACATTATTTTCAACAAAATATTTGTCCTCAAAAGTCACATTTACTTAATTAAATAAAACTATAATTTTATTCCATAAAAAATAAACAGAAAAAAAATCCATGAAATTGTCTCATTGAGTGTGAGTCCAAACCAGGCCAAGTGGAAATCTAGCATTAATTGAAGATTAACATTTACTTAACGGATGCAAAAAGATTAGTTTATACAGGAACTACATGGCATAGATCTGTAAGCGTAGACCTAAAAAGAGCATATGCCATAAATGAGGATAGCATAAATCCAGGCATGTTTTAGGTCGAGATAAAAAGGGAATTGAAATCAAAAAAGGCTTCGAGGAGAGTAAGCACTCTCATAGAATGACGTAAGGTTTAGCAAACCTACATATATGCCTTGCGGATCCAAGTACAACTTACTAAAATTCTTCGATATGGCACAATTTTGTGTTGACTTACCGATTCCAACGCCTCTGCCAGTCGGGGTACCCTTCATGGGAGGCATCTAAGGAAACCTCGCACAGGCACATCGCCACGACATCTTTGAAGTTATCCAACGTTCCAAATTGGTTGCTTTTTAAGCTTTTTTATTCTTAGGAGCAGAAAGCAATCCAGTTGTGCCACATCGGGTCTGTAGGTCACTTTCACAGCGGTCCAAGAGATAACGCGAGATTGTCACACGAACAGCCTTCCAATCTTCCGACCGGACCTTGGCGACAATCTTGTAACGCACCTTTCTCATGGTTAAATCTTCTGTAAGAATGCCATGCACCGTGGTTTTCGGAAAACCGCACTCTTTTCCTAACTTTCTGATACTCAAGCGTCGATCGGAATTGCGCACTTTTTGCACATTTTCGTCTTAAGTGTATCGTTGACGGACGTGCAGGGCATTCCTCTTCGTCAATCTCCTCTCTATCTACCCTGAACATCTTGTGGCTGGGGGAAAACTATTACTTGGGACATTACTTTATCTGCCGAACCAGTTTTTCCGAGCTAAACACACAATTTTTCGCATATCGTTTCTTCATGAAGTGGCATCGTGAATTCGTGACGCGACCGTCGAACAGGATTCCATTCTGCTAGTGATCCGCACACTGTTACGGCCTGCAGACAACTAGGGTAAAGGTAGGTCTACCAAGGTAGTGGGAGGTCTTGGGAAAGCAACGCGACTCGTGCTAGTCGTCTGCAGGCCGTAACAGTGTGCGGATCACTAGCAGAATGGAATCCTGTTCGACGGTATATATATATATATATATATATCCCTCTGCCTACGCGGACTTCTGGAGAGGGGCGATTGTGCGACAAAGGTAGTGGAGGTCTTGGGAAAGCAACGCGATATATATATATATATATAAATATATATATATATATATATATATATATATATATATATATATAAATGATATTGTGTTACCTAAAACTGTTGCACAAGTTTCGATGAATGCGCTGGCGCATTATCGTGCTGAAGGAGCCAGTCGCCGCTCACCCGCGTCATTCCCATGTTCTCGGAATTATCGAAACACAAGTTCTCGGAATTCCAAGATCATTATCTAGTTCTCGCACACACAAACGGCGACCTTATTTAATCACAAGTCGCATGTACTCGATATATTCCGTTATATTGTGGTCGAAGTTCGACCAGAACGCGGGTCATCATCAACAGACGTGCGACCATCTTTGAACTACCAGTACCACTCTTTTATCTGTATTTTGCTCATGCACTTGTTCCCAAAGACCTTCTGTATCAT